>NC_057814.1:294246028-294269195 GCF_018294505.1 Triticum aestivum | reverse complement strand
GAAGGGGTAGCGGGCGGCGCGGCGCGACGGGGTAGCTGGCGGCGCGGGGTGGTGGCTGCGGCGGTGGTGGTTGCGGCGGCGGGGCTACGGGTTCAGGGTGGAGAGAGGAGGCGGCGATGGCTTGGTATTTAAAGGCCTCGGGGGGTGGTCTGACTTGGGCGAGGGGGCGGCGGCGCGTGTCCGGGACGGACACGGCGTCCATGGCGGCGGTGCCGCTCGGGAGTCTGCTCCCGAGCCGGAGCGGGAGGCGGCGGCGCGCTGGGCTTCGGCCCGCTCGGCTGGGTCGTTGGCCTAGTCGGGCGACGCATTTTTTTAAACAAATTCTGCCGAGAAGGAAAGTTCCTAAATAAATATAAAAATAAATTCTAAAAAAATGCCAAAAACAATTTTCACCGTCTAAATAAAATATTTAGAACAAAGTGAACATTTTCCTTGCCTAAAATTGCAATTTTGAAAAATACATATTTTTCTAATTGAAATATAATAGCAATAAAAAACCAAATAAATTATTTATTTGATTTTTAATATTTTTCCTCCAATATTTCTTTTATTTTGGAGAAGTCATTTTATCTCCCCTCTTTTATTTTTATATTGGAAATATTTCGGAGATAAAAATTATTAAAACCAAATTGATCCTCTTTTCAAATTTGAGAAAAATTCAAATATGAAAATAAATGAAATCCCCAACTCTCTCCATGGGTCCTTGAGTTGCTTAGGATTTCTAGGATCACAAACGAAATGCAAATAAAATATGTAATGCTTATGATGACCTATGTATAACATTCCAAATTGAAAATTTGGGATGTTACACAGGTATTTGAGAAAAACCAAAGTATCCATCTAGAAAGAAGAAATGTGTATGTTTTGATAGTCTTTCTAGTATTTGATCAATAAATGGTAGAGGATAATGATCTTTCCCAGTAGCTTTGTTTAATTTTCTAAAATCAATTACCATTCTATAACAAGTGATAGTTCTTTGTCGAATCAATTCATTTTTATCATTAGGAACAACAGTAATACCCCCCTTCTTAGGGACACAATGAACATGACTTACCCATCTACTATCAGCAATAGGATAAATTATACCTGCTTCCAGGAGCTTTAGTATTTGATAACCCACAAGTATAGGGGATCATTTGTAGACTTTCTTGATAAATAAGAGTGTCGAACCCAACGAGGAGCTAAAGGTAGGATTTGTATTCCCTTCAAGTTCTATCGACCACCGATACAACTCTACGCGCACTTAACGTTCACTTTATCTAGAACAAGCATGAAACTAGAAGTACTTTGTAGGCGTGATAGGATAGGTTTGCAATATAATAAAAAGAATGTAAATAAAAACTAGGGGTTGTTTAGATAAAGACACAACTAAGTTAGTTTTAGTAGAGAGCTTATTGTCACAAGAAAGTTATGTGTCCCTAGGCAATCGATAACTAGACCGGTAACCATTATTGCGATTTTATATGAGGGAGAGGCATAAGCTAACATACTTTCTCTTCTTGGATCATACGCACTTATGATTGGAACTCTAGCAAACATCCGTAACTACTAAAGATCATTAAGGTAAAACCCAACCATAGCATTAAAGTATCAAGTCCTCTTTATTCCCATACGCCATAACCCACTTATCTGTGTTTGTGTTTCTATCACTCACGCAATGTAGACAATAAGAAAACCATGAACATATTGCAAACCCTACAACGGGGATCCCGCACGCTTGCGCGACACGGAGAGCACCATAGGACAACACCAATAATAAAACATGAACTCAAACCAATCACGATCATCAATCAACCCATAGGACAAAACAGATCTACTCAAACATCATAGGATAGCCATACATCATTGGGAAATAATATATAGCATAGAGAACCATGTTTAAGTAGAGATTACAGCGGGGAGAAGAGGTGTTACACCGCTGCATAGAGGGGGAGAGAGTTGGTGACAACGGCGGTGAAGTTGTTGGTGTAGATCGCCGTCATGATGATGGCCCCGGCGGTGTTCCGGCGCCACCGGGAGAGAGGGGGAGAGAGCCCCCCTCCTTCTTCTTCTTCCTTGACATTCCCCCTAGATGGGAGAAGGGTTTCCCCTCTGATCCATGGCCTCCATGGCGGCGGAGGGGCGGGATCCCCTCCGATATTGGATCTCTCTCTGTTTCCTTCTGTTTCTGCGCTCCTAGATTCTGGCCTTTCACTGTTTCTTAAATTCTCGGAGATCCGTAACTCCGATTAGGCTGAAAGTTTAACACGATTTTTATCTGGATATTAGCTTTCTTGCGCCAGAAGAAGGGCACAAACCACCTTACAGGGTGGCCACAAGGGCCCAAGGCGCGCCCTACCCTCTGGGGCGCGCCCCCTGCCTTGTGGCCCCCTCGGGCATCGTCTCGCATTGATTCTTTTTCCCAAAAATCACATATATTCCAAAAAAATATTCGTAAGTTTTTATCACGTTTGGAATCCGTTTGATATGGATTTTCTGCGAAACAAAAAACATGCAACAAACAGGAACTGGCACTGGGCATTGGATCAATATGTTAGTCGCAAAAATAATATAAAAAGTTACCAAAGTTATATGAAAGTTATAGAATATTGGCATGAAACAATAAAAAATTATAGATACGACGAAGACGTGTCAGCATCCCCAAGCTTAATTCCTGCTCGTTCTCGAGTAGGCAGATGATAAAAAGATAATTTTTGATGTGGAATGCTACCTAGCATAATCTTGATCATATAATCTAATCATGGCATGAATATGAAGACACGAGTGATTCAAGGCAATAGTCTATCATTTGACATTAAGATAATAATACTTCAAGTATACTAATAAAGCAACATGTCTTTTCAAAATAACATGGTCAAAGAAAGTTATCCCTACAAAATCATATAGTCTGGCTATGCTCCATCTTCATCACACAAAGTATTTCATCATGCACAACCCCGATGACAAGCCACGCAATTGTTTCATACTTTTAATGTTCTCAAGTCTTTTCAACTTTCACGCAATACATGAGCGTGAGCCATGGATATAACACTATAGGTGGAATAGAATATGATGGTGGAGGTTGTTGTGGAGAAGACAAAAAGAAAGAAAGTCTCACATCGACGCGGCTAATCAACAGGCTATGAAGATGCCCATCAATTGATGTCAATGCAAGGAGTAGGGATTGCCATGCAACGGATGCACTAAGAGCTATAAGTGTATGGAAGCTCGAACTGAAAACTAAGTGGGTGTGCATCCAACTTGCTTGCTCATGAAGACCACGGGCATTTAAAGAAGCCCATCATCGGAATATACAAGCCAAGTTCTATAATGAAAACTCCCACTATTATATGAAAGTGATAACTCAAAGACTCTCTGTATGAAAAACATGGTGCTACTCTGAAGCACAAGTGTGGTAAAAGGATAGCAAGCCAAGTTCTATAATGAAAATTCCCACTATTATATGAAAGTGATAACTCAAAGACTCTCTGTATGAAAAACATGATGCTACTCTGAAGCACAAGTGTGGTAAAAGGATAGTAGCATTGCCCCTTCTCTCTTTTTCTTCCAATTTTTTTAGCCTTCTTTATATAGAGCCACGATGCGATTTTGACGAAGGCCAGACCCGGTAGAAACAAGCCCGCCCGTAGGAACCCCACGAAAAAACATCCTGAACTCGCCACCTCGCCTCCCTCCCGAGCACCGCCCGCCGCCACCCTCCTGTGCGCCGGCCACGGCCTCCCTATTCCGCGTCGCCGGCCACCGCCTCCCTCCAGAGTGCCGCCCGCCGCGCCACCGACGGCCGCCGCATCCCTCCCCTGCACCGACGGCCGCCGCATCCCTCCCCCGCACCGACGACCGCCGCATCCTTCCTTGCACCGACGGCCGCTGTATCCCTCCCCCGTGCAGACGACCGCTGCAAGCTCCTCCCGCTCATGGCCGCCGCAAGCTCCTCCCATATGCCAACCTCCACCCCGCCTTCCCCCTCCGTTCTCCCTCATGCTCGGGCGCCAGCCATCCTTCTTCCACGCGCGTGGCACCTCGATCCACCGCCGGCCGATCTCCCTCGTCCCGTTTGCTGGCTGTCGTCCATGTCGTACCATTTTTTCTGGAAGGTCTGAACTTTTTTTTCCAAAGCAAACCAATTTTCCATTGATCTCTGTCTACCTTCCCTAATCTGTGATTTTTTTGCCACAGAAAACCAACTTGGACTTCGTTGACGGCCTTTGCACCATTTTGAGTGCCGACAGCTCCTTCCTTTGCCATTGATACAGCCATCGACATGTACTGAGTGTTCCTTTGCAAGTTCAATTACTGTCATCGCACAAGTTCAGAAGTTTGATTTTGTGAAGAAGTATGAAAATTGTCAGTGCAAATGTGGAAAACCAGAAAGTTCTAATAATGGTGTACCAAAAGTTCAAGGATAGTAATCCGGGGACATTGGAGCAATTGCTGATGGAGGCGGAGTCAAAATCTCGTGACTGTCTACTGCAGATCTTCAGCATGGACTTCAATGAATACACTCCTCTGATGTTAATGCGCTTCTGCATTTTAATAAAGAAGTTACAGAATTTCAGTTCCTCGGTACTTATAAGATCTTGAGAGGATGACAGAGGATGCCCATGTGTACTATGTACAAGCCAGCCAGCCATATGTATAAGGATCCAATGGAAGACTGGATTTGGTTGTTGTTAATTAGCAGCCACCTAAGCCTAGCAATTGACCGTGGAGCACGTACTGGATCCCTGAAATGATGCAATTAGTCATCAGTGTTGACGACTAATTTATTTTGTTTTGTACAAGTTAAAACATCAGTGGCCATAGGGAAGGAGACCTTCCCAAATCGTGCCCCTGGACAATGCAACAACGAATTGGACGCCGTTTCCGCCTCTCTTCCAGCAGCGCCGATGTCCCCTTCTAGCTCAGCACCGGTTTCCCCGCCTCGTGATACGGTCTGCAGTTGCTTGTGAGTTGTCTGCTAGGTGTTGTTTAAGTGTCACAGACGACGTGTTGTCTCCTGGCATCTGGATTAGCTGCCGACTGCAAATAAAAGGTTGGAACTTCCTGTCTATTTTGGTTGGTGAATACGTGTCAACAAAATTTCTTTTCTACATGGTAGTTCAACTATTTCAAAAAAAAATCTCTACAGGATAGTTCATGTGTTGCTAGCAGATAAGTTCAAAGAACAAACCGCCACAAGTGCTTAATTTCAAATCATTTTATTTTGTTTAAATTCAATCAGCTCTACTACATAAGCTATTCAAGTTCAGAGCTAACGACATCATCAGTTCGGACATGAAACCAAATTTAAAATTAAAACCCCAAAAAGGTTGACTTCTATAAGTCCATGTTCCCAGACCGAGGCTGTTCAAAAAATCTGATCATACAAGTCCACTGTTTCATTTTGCGAGTTCAGAAAGAAAAATATATGTTGTTTTTGCCATTTTCAAAATTTCTCTTAACCAAAAAGTTCAATATTAAACGTTCTGTGCCTATCCTTACATTAGCTAGTCTTCACCATGTCCAGATAGTGCCTAGGAGAAGTGAAGATAAAGTTTATATTGATGTTTATGATAGTTGAAAGATTAGGTGTAAAAAATGTTTTCTTGCAGGTTACTGAATGTTTCAATTCGTTGTGTGTGAATTTTGTTGTAGCAAAATATTTTCTCTTCCTCTCTAAATGTCCTTTCTGTCACTAATTTATTCTCTCTGAATGCAGCACGAGGGAGGCTGGAGCGACTGTATACCGGTGACGAGAACCACTCTTCAGTTCTGCTATTCGTGTATTGGAAGTACGTATCCTCTATCAAGGCAGGAGGTAGAGGTAATTTCTCCCTAATGCATGTGTCATGCGTTCCTTTTTTTTGCCACACAAAGTCACTAACTGTCCTCGTTAGTAACTGCAAGTTGAACCACTACGAAGTGGCATTTGCAGAAATATTGTGTTGCTACTTTTCTTAGTTGTAATCCCGTGAACCATTTAATTAAACGGATTGCCACTCCCTTTCCTATATGAAGGATATGATTGATGTGATGAAGTAATTCTTTCATTTCCATTACTAGCAAGTAAACAATTACTAGTTCATACTGATGCATAACTTTATGCATATGGCAATTAAAAAAGAAACCAGTTCATACCTTTTTTTTTTGCGGGTGAGCAACCAGTTCATACCCACTGCGCTAGCCACCTGAAAAAGCATAACTTTATGTATTTTGGCATAGAAATAGTGTGCGTGTTCCTTTTTTTATGCATTTCATAGTTCACCAATCTTATCTGATTTCACTCACTTCAGTTACCATGTTATTTCTAGCATAGCATGTCTAAAATGCAGAAGTAGTGCTAAAAAAAATGTCATTGTGTTATGCATATAAAAGCTTTATAAAAAATGCACAAACTGTTGTGTTTTTTTGGTAACTCACGGTTGTGTGTAGCTATTGTATGTCTTCGGAATACTTATGCATACTGTTGTTTGGTACATATCTTCAGTACAAGTTTGGAAGGCCGGGAAGTTCTACCGCTGGCATACACCAAGTTCAGAGACGTTGCACGGAGTGAGCCGACGCCGCCGTAAAAAATGGTTTATTAGCATACTGTTTTTTGGTACTTATGCATACAGTTGTAGAAGTGAAATTTGTTGGGTGCATGTGCAGAAAAATCGTCAGTTCAGTTTTCAAAATTCTGTAAGTTTGTTTTGATTCTATAAAATTCTGTAATTTTCTCGTGTGTGCTGCTACAAATCTGAACTATTTGTCTAGACATTCTAGTACTGATGCAATCGCCTAAAATAAGTTCAAGAAAAATCAGTAAGTTTGGTGCGTGTGCTGCTACAAATCTAAAATTCTTCTCGAGTCATTCTAGTACTGATGTCTCTTTTAGTCTGTAGCGGAGAGAATATTTTTATGCTCATTTATTCATAGTATGAAGCTCATTTATAGTTTCTTTTCTCATTCTTTTAATTAAGAAAAATGTTTATTGAGCTTGAAGCATAAACCTCTCGACAATGTAACATTCTGCTGATATTTAATAATTGGTAAGCTGTTGTAGTGGGACAAGGTCATCATCTTGAGGAGGTCAGTGAGGTCAGTGATACCATGCACGCTGAAATGATGGCCTTACACTAGGCTGTATGTATAACTTGGGCTATGGGATGCAGGCTTGTGCTACTTGAAACGGATGCAACTAACCTATAGAAAGCATTACAGGAAGTGATCTAAGAGATGAATGTGTATGTTGCTGCACTACTTTTGCTTGTTGTTTTATAAAGTTGATTGCTGTCAAATTTTTGTTGCTTAAAAATGTTGCTATTTGTTTTTACAATGTCCATTTTGAAGTTCAAATTGCTGATGATTTTTATTGTGTTCATGTGGGTGCTTGAACATGATTCAAATGCTTTTGTGAACAATTTATCATGTATGTCTTGCCTGTGTAGCTTGTAAAACATTCGCTCTGTACAAAAGAAAAACACACTAGGTCTACCAGTTCACTGCGTATTTATATTATCAGTTCATAAATAAGCACATATAGAAGTTCGATTTGTGTTATTGAACCAGTTCGGTTCATCGGTTTTATATTGTATGACAATTTGCTACATGAGGGATTTTTGCATCAGTTCGACAAAAAAGTGTACAATAGTTCAAACTCTGAGAGCTATTAAGTTTGATTTTTTTTAGAATGGGAGTCGTATGTTTACTCTGCCTGTACAGTGCATTTTGTAGTCCTCGTCGTTGCAGTTATTTTTTGTGTTAATAAAAATGAATTTATGTATTTTGTTAATCATTCCTCCGCTTCCACCAGAAGAAAAGTGATTTAGACTGTTTATTGCAATCAGTTAGTTGACTACCTTAGTTCAACTAGTTAACCGTCTCGATTCACTTTTCTTGCTTCGAGGGCCAACGACGGTCGCCGCTCCTTGACTCTATTCCCGTTCGTCACCCAGCTCACCAGTCCACCTCGGTGCTCCACCACCGGTCCCTCGGAAGAGCTGGCTGCAGGCCATCCGTTGCTCCACCCCTGGATGCTGTCGTGTGGTGGCTGGTCGTCTCACTCCAATGCACCTCCCTCTCTTTGTGTACTGGTCCCTCTAGCAGCCGTCCAAGTGGAGCGTTGACACCAGTACAAGTAGAATTGCGGGTCGCGGCCACCAAGTTCACCAAGCGTTGCACATTCGTCCAAGTCGAGCACACACACCCGAAGAACACCAGCGCCTTTGCTTTGCAATTGCTTGGTCATGCATGATTGCTGATGGATGCAGCAAGCGTTTTATTAGAGCATCTCCAGCCGTTGGCCCCCCAGGACGCATAAAAATCGCCCCCGGGGATGAGCCGGCGATTCGTTCGGCGCTGGGGCGGTTTTGCGCCCAGTCGCCGATTTTGGCCCACTTTCGAAGCCCCATTTCGACGAAAAAGGCCCATATGGGCGAGAATAGGCCCATATTCGGCATGGTTCGCCGTGGCTCGGCGTTCAATTATCAACATAAATATTTTTTTATCACATATTTTATCACAGAAAATTCAAATGCTTCAACAAAATAGTTCAACAACAAATAGTTCAATACAAATTATATAGTTCAACAAATAAAAACTCATATTTCATCACACGTTGCGCCCGGTGTCGCCCTTGAGCCTCCATAGGTGCTCTATCAGATCTTGCTGTAGTTGATGATGCACCTGTGGGTCTCGGATCTCCTGACGCATACTGAGGTAGGCAGTCCAGGTTGCCGATAGCTGGTGATCAACTTGGGCAAGAGGACCCTGCATGTGGTATGGTTCAGTGTCAAACACTGGATCTTCCTGCTCGCTCTCAATGATCATGTTGTGCAAGATGACACAGCAGGTCATGATCTCCCACATTTGATCTTTCGACCAGGTCTGAGCGGGGTACCGGACAACAGCAAATCGAGATTGGAGCACACCAAATGCCCGCTCGACATCCTTCCTGCAAGCCTCCTGAATCTTCGCAAACCAGGCGTTCTTGCCTCTAGGCACAGGGTTTTTGATGGTCTTCACAAATGTCGACCATCTCGGATAGATGCCATCAACTAGATAGTACCCCTTGTTGTAGTGCCGCCCATTGATCTCGAAGTTCACCGGAGGAGAATGACCTTCAACAAGCTTGGCAAAGACAGGAGAGCACTGCAGCACGTTGATGTCATTGTGAGTTCCTGGCATACCAAAGAAGGAGTGCCAAATCCAGAGGTCCTGTGTGGCCACCGCCTCAAGTACCACACTGCAACCGCCTTTGGCGCCTTTGTACATCCCCTGCCAAGCAAATGGGCAATTCTTCCATTTCCAATGCATGCAGTCGATGCTTCCAAGCATCCCAGGAAATCCTCTTGCTGCATTCTGTGCTAGGATCCGAGCAGTATCTTCCGCATTGGGTGTTCTCAAGTATTGCGGTCCAAATACTGCCACCACTGCCCGACAGAACTTGTAGAAACACTCTATGCTGGTGGACTCGGCCATGCGCCCATAGTCGTCCTGTGAGTCACCGGGAGCTCCGTATGCAAGCATCCTCATCGCTGTCGTGCATTTCTGGATGGAGGTGAATCCAAGTTTGCCGGTGCAATCCATCTTGCATTTGAAGTAGTTGTCGAACTCCCGGATGGAATTCACAATCCTGAGGAAAAGCCTTCTGCTCATCCGATAACGGCGCCGAAATGTTCTGTCGCCGTGAAGTGGAGCATCGGCGAAGTAGTCGGAGTAGAGCATGCAGTAGCCTTCGAGACGATGCCGGTTCTTTGCTTTCACCCGCCCCGGCGCCGAGCCACCTCGCCGCGGCTTTTCATTGCTCGCCAGCAGCTGGGCGAGGGCGGCGAGCACCATGAGATGCTCTTCTTCCTGGACGTCGGCCTCGGCTTCCTCCTCCAGCAGCGCGGCGAGCACTTCCTCGTCATCTGAGTCCATCGCCGAGGCAGGAAAATCGCCGAACACCTTGCGCGCGGTGGGCGTGCACCCGCCGCTAAACTGCCCCTCCGCGGCCGGAAACGGCGGCCGGAAATGCCCAGCTGGTGTCGGAGGGGCTGCCGCGGTGAACCTTTGCTATTTTTCCGGCGGGGAATGGCTATCTACCTGTGAAGGGCGGCGGGGCGGCGCCGGGATATACCTAGTGGCGGCCGAGAGCGCGGGGGGTGGGAGGCGGGTCGGGGAAGAAAATCTTGACTTTTCACCTGACGGCGTGGGCCAGCCGCGCTTTTCCCTTGCGCCGGAGCCCCCAAGCGCCCCCCAGCGCGCCGGGTTCGGCCTGCGGCCGCCGGGCGGAAAAAAGGGCCGAACCGGCGCTTTTCGTCGTCCTGGGGCGCGACTGGGCCTTTTTTTGGCGCCGGCGCCGAAAAAGTCGTCGGGGGGGCCTGTTGGGGGCGCGGCTGGAGATGCTCTTAGTTTGATCTTCTGCATTTTGTCTCAGTTTTCGTGGATGCTAGCCGGCAAGTGACATGATTTTGGTTGCCATTTTTCTCTGTAGCAGATTCCATCCGCACAAAAAATGCTACTGTAGTTTATTCTATGTAAAAAATGAATAAGGTTCAATTCACAAAATGTGGATGTTCGCTTGGGAAATTTTGCAATACATTTGATTACACCAAGATGTATAGAATGACTAATTCTTTATTGTGTGCGTTCAGCACAATTTAAAATTACTGGTTGACGATATGTCTAATGGATTTTTCTTTGTCTATAGAAAAACTAATATGTGAGGATATCTCATGTTTCTTTGTGAACTTGTAGTGTGTTACTGTATTTGTACCTGAGGGATATATGCTCAAAGAAAACCATATAAAAAACACAGCACATTTATTGTGGAAAAGGTTTATTTTAGTTCAGCTATATAAAGCATGTAGGTTCCATGATGAAAGTTCGATTGCTCAACCCAAAACGTTTTCAGACTGTGAAAAATAGCTCAGTACAAATACACAGATATATTAGTACAAGCACTCTATTTTTCGGACGGAAAAAATACACGAAAAATCTTCTTTTTGAAAAAATATCATTCAGTTCAACTGTCGGTGTACAAAAATAGGGGCACGCTTTTGTATCCCTTTACCTATGCACGGGCAGTCGGAGCCGCGCCCACGACCACACCAAGCAGAACAAGGGAGATGAGCCAAGGTAAGACCGAAGCCCAAGACAATCAAAGCAACGCCAAGGCCAAGACCACAAAAAGCAGAGGGACGAAGTAGGTTCCCCGGCAAGACCCTTGCCGGGACAGCTCGCCCCACACCAACAGAGCGAGCCACCCTTGAGCCTACGGCCCCCAACGCCGTCATCAACATGGGGCCAGGGCTCGGGAAGGCACCTCTGTGGTGGCATGCAGATCTTTGTGAAGACATATTCAAGATCAGATGAGGATCAGAAGACGACGATTCTCGGCAAGATCCTTGCCGAGGAAGGCCACCAGACCCCCGGCAAGGTCCTTGCCGGGGACGACAGCACGCCACGGCAAGACCCTTGCCGGGCCACCCGGCAAGGCCCTCGCCAAGGACGCCAGCGAGGCCACCGCCAAACCCGCGCCGGACAGGCTTCCACCATCGTTCACATGCAGCTGCCAGCCCAACCAGCTGGGCGGGCACCTGCGTGGCAACATGCAGCTCCCAGGCCAACTCATCGAGCGCCTGCGTGGCGGCATGCAGATCTTCATGAAGGCTCCGCCACCGCGCCACCTCAGCTGCCTGGCTGCCTACATGGCACCACGCACCTCACTGGCCAGGGCGCGTGTCAAGGCGAGGAGGAGCGGCGACGGACGGGATGGGCCTCGCCCCCGTCCCTAATAAAGCAAGGGGACACCTAAGCTATGCATTAAATGCGTCTTGTCCTGTAATACGAGCGATAAGCTCAGGGCACTGTACGCCTTTCCACCTCATGTGTGTCACTGTGGAAGCCCCTTTCAACTATAAAAGGAGGCCCATGGCATACTGGAGAAGGATTCGGCTCTTTCGAACCACGCACTGACCACACCTAGTTCGAGAGCTCAAGAACTCTCAGAAATACACCCACCAAAGCAGGACTAGGGTTTTACGCATCCTCGTGGCCCGAACCTGGGTAAACGATCCCTGTGCTGTCTACTAGCCCTGCTCTCCTCGCAACCCTGCGCCCCGGCAACCGTAGTAGGGATTCTTGTGATCCCATAGGTGTCGTTCCACACCGACATCTTTGGCGCGCCAGGTAGGGGGCGCAATTGTGAGAATCTGGTCTGGTAGTTAGCCTAGCAGTTCTTCGTCGCCATGGCCCCTAAGAAGAAGACGGCCACGGCGATCGGCTCGTTGGGAGCCGAATGGCCCGTGCCGGTGCGGACGAGCAGCGGACCGGTCGCAGACAGGACCCGGGCCGCGGCCCGCGAGCACCAGCATCGCCCAGGCAGTCGGAGCCTGGCGAGCGGCGTCGTTCGCGCGCCAGACGGCCGACTACACGTCGCCGGATCCAAAGACGGAGCTGGGCCCCCCGCAGGCGGCGCGGGGCCCTCCAGGGGCGTCGTTGTGCCGACTCCGGGCGGCGCGGCGACCTCCAGGATGCCTACACCGGCGACCACCGCGCGTTCTTCCCATGGTGTGCGCGCCGAGCAGCGTCACCACGTTGGTGACCCTGGGCACCACCGTGGGAAGAGCCCTGTGCGTCATCGGCAAGATGAAGGGGTTCAGCACGCTCACCGAAGCGCTGGTGAAAATGGCACGCAGCCGCTGGGTCGTGACGGAGCTCCTTCTAACATAGTTAGAAGTCGAAGCGCGCCGCGATCCACGCAGCTGTCGCCGCCGCCCACACCAGCGGAAGCTTTGGCGCGCGCGCAGCTGCTCCTCGATTTCCCTCCTGCTGCTGAGAAGCTCGACGAGTGGAGGGCCACCATCCGGAGCCTCGTCGCCGTCTCCAACAAAGACGATCCGCAACCAGCGGGGCCCTCGGGTCGGCGCCCCACCGAGCCACCACATGCTGGCGCTGGGAGGACCGAGGAAGCTGCAGCCACGGTGCACTGTCCTCCTCCTCGCCAGCCGCCGCGGGCGTCGGCCCGTCGTGACGATGCTTGTGGTAACATCTCCATAGCGTCGTCCGACCCGCGGACCCTCCGCGACCAGTGCCAGGTCCTTCGGGAACGAGCTCACGAAGACGCTCGAACCACCGTCGAGCGTCGGCGTGAAACGCGCCACCAGTCGAACAAGCGGGCAGGACCCGCTATGGACCACCCGGCACCGGGGTCTCCGGCGGCCTACCTTACGAGGTGGGCTGCCCGGCCTTTACCCGTGAGCTGCGGCAGTTCCAGTGGCCGTCGCACCGCACGTTCAAGCCCGACGTCGGCGAGAAGTACACTGGCAAAACCCATCCGTCCGAGTTCCTCAGCATCTACACCATCGCGATGCAGGCTGCTAGGGCTCGCGACGACAAGGTGCTTGCCAACTATTTCCCGCTGGCGCTCAAGCCCAATGTGATGTCTTGGTTGATGCACTTGCCGGTGGATTCCATTTCTTCTTGGTCGGATCTGTGCCATGAGTTCGTTGGCGCCTTCACAGGAGGCCACCAAGCTCATGGCCAGGCCAGTGATCTGCACGTCATTCCCCAGAAGGAAGGGGAGACCCTGCGCAAGTACATCCAGAGATTCAGCCGGGTGCAGTACAACATCCCCGACGTCCATCCCGCCACTGTGATTAGCGCGTTCCACCAGAACGTGCGCAATCGCAAGATGCGCGAAGAGCTGGCGATGACCAAAGTTAAGGACGTGGCCGAGCTCTATGTTCTGGCCGATAGGTGCGCCCAGGCTGAAGAAGGAAGGAAGTACCCCGGCGAAGATGCCGGCGCGGAAACCAACTCTACCGGTGAAGACGCCGCTACCCCGACGAGGAAGGGCCGGCGTTGCAACAGGAAACGCAAAGGCAAGACCGTGCTTACCGTTGAGGGATCTGACGACACCGGTGCCGGCAAGAAGGTCAAAGCAGACGCTCCCGGCAAGGAGATTGCCGGGTGCGCCGCCTGCCGAGCCTTGGCGGCTACCAACAAGCCAGGAAGCTCCGGCAAGCAATACTGCAAGATGCACCGCACCAAGCGCCACGACCTCCAGAACTGCCGGCAAGTCGAGCTGCTTGCTGAGAAGCAAAAGGCTGAGTACGAGAGGCAGGACAAGGAGAAGGACCAGGACGGTGCGGAAGGGTCCGGCAAGAAGCGTGGCGGCCAAGGAGGCCGCCCCGGCAAGGACAACCAGCAAGAGAGGCCCGCCCGGGGCCGCGACAAGAAACAAGAAGACTATGATCACGACGAGGACGACGAGTCTGGTGAGCAAGGGTTCCAGAAGGCTACGGAGGCCATGTGCGTCGATGGCGGCGCCTCGCTGCATACCTCTCGTCGCCAGCTCAAGCAGTGGGCGCGTGAGATTACAGCAGCAGAGCCGTTGTTCGACGCTCAGAATCCGCTGAAGTGGTCCAGCACGCCCCTCATCTTTGACGCCGAGGACCACCCTGACCGCACTACCGCGGTCGAGTGTTTGCCATTGTTGGTCTCACCAACGATACGCAACCTCAGAGTGAACAAGATGTTGGTTGACGGCGGGGCCGGCCTGAACCTGATCTCGCCTGTCGTGATCAAAAAGTTGCAAATCCGTGATGGACACCTCGAGGAAACGGGCACGTTTCAAGGGGTCAATCCGGGGAGGAGCCAGCCGAAGGGAAAGGTCACACTGCCCGTGACGTTTGGAGGAGAGTTGAACTACATGACGTAGAGGATCGTCTTCGACGTAGCCGAGATCCCCTTGCCCTACAACGGGATCCTCGGCCGCCCAGCACTAGCCAAGTTCATGGCGGCGTCACACTACGCCTACAACATGCTAAAGATGCCTGGGACGTTGACCATCATCTCCATCCCCTCTGACAAGAAGGACGCGCTGATCTGCGCCGACCAGCTCTACCGGGAAGCAGTTGCAGCGGCTGCCGCCAAGGCACCTGCTCTTGCCGCTGAAGCCCCGGGAGGGAAGAAGAAGCCCGGCAAGACCTCTCGCACCCACTCCGGCAAGTGCACCTCCTCGGAGTGTTGTGCTACCATCAAGGACGTGCCATAGAGCTCTACCGACAAGAGCAAGAGACCCAGGGCCGAGCCGCTGTAGACCAAGAAGTTGCCCGTCAGGGAGGATGGCACGGGAGGGGCCTTCACCATAGGTTCCACCCTCGACGGCAAATAGGAAGGCGCGCTCGTCACCTTCCTGCGGGCGAATGTCGACGTGTTTGCATGGCAAGCATCCGACATCCTCGGTGTTCCCAGGGAGGTGATTGAGCACCACCTAGCTGTCTGCCCCCACGCGCGGCCCGTCAAGCAGAAGGTCAGAAAGCAGGCTCTGGAGAGGCAGGAGTTCATCACAGAGGAGATCAGGAAGTTGGAAGCGGCAGGTTTGGTGAGAAGAGTGCTCCACCCGACGTGGTTGGCCAATCCGGTAGTGGTGCGCAAGGCGAATGGGAAGTGGAGACTGTGTATTGATTACACAGATATCAATAAGGCTTGCCCTAAGGACCCCTTCCCATTGCCGCGCATCGACCAGATTGTTGACTCCACGGCCGGGTGCGATCTGCTATCATTCCTCGACGCCTACTCAGGCTACCACCAGATCTTCATGACGAAAGAGGATGAAGAGAAGACAGCATTCATCACCCCATGTGGTACGTATTGCTTTTTACGGATGCCTTTCGGGTTGAAGAGTGCTGGCTCAACGTTCGCAAGAGCAGTCCAAATTGGTTTTGACCTCAGCTCCATAGAAATATGGAGGCCTACATGGATGACATAGTGGTCAAAAGCAAGGACGGGCCAACTCTTGTGCAAGATCTGGAAAAGACATTTGCTAACCTGCTCAAAATCAACCTCAAGCTGAACCCTGAGAAGTGTGTCTTCGGCGTTCCGTCCGGCAAGCTTCTCGGGTTCTTTGTGTCAAAGCGCGGGATCGAGGCAAACCTAGACAAGATCAAGGCTATTGAGCAGATCGAGGCGCCCAAGCGGATCAAGGATGTGCGTCGGCTCACCGGCTGCGTTGCCGCCATGAGCCGATTCATCTCCAAGTCCGCCGAGCGCGCCCTTCCCTTCTTCAAAATCTTGAAGAAGACAGGCCCAATAGAGTGGACCCCAGAAGCCGAGGCAGCACTGCAGGATCTGAAGAAATACCTTTCCTCCACGCCAATACTGGCTGCGCCTAGACCACAAGAGCCGTTGCTGCTGTATCTGGCAGCGACGAATCAAGTGGTCAGCGCCGCACTGCTGGCACAGAGGGAGGTCGACGAGGAGGCAGAAATGGCGGCAGAATCAGCGGATGGCAAGCCAAAGACTCCCCCGGCAGGGCCTGCTGCCGACAAGGTGCGGCCCCCGGCAGAGTCTGGTGCCACCAAGGCAGTGCCCGCTCAATCGAGTGAGGTGGTGCCGAAGAAGAAGATGATGCAGCACCCGGTTTACTTCGTCAGCTCCCTCTTGCAGGGGGCTAGGTCGAGGTATTCCGGCGTGCAAAAATTGCTCTTCGGCCTCCTTATGGCCTCGAGGAAGCTGCGTCACTACTTCCAAGCCCACGAGATCACTGTCGTCACCCGCCTCCCGTTGCAACGGATACTGCATAACCCAGACGCAACCAGAAGGATTGTGGAATGGGCCTTGGAGCTATCAAGTTTCGGTTTAAAGTTTGAAAGTACCTCGACAATTCAGAGCAGAGTCTTGGCGGAGTTCATCGCAGAATGGACCTCGATGCCTGACGAAGAAATCCAGGAGACCACTCTCCCCGGCAAGGAAGCAGACCGCGACTGGATCATGTACTTTGATGGGGCTTTCTGGCTGCAAGGCGCCGGTGGCGGTGTGCTGCTCGTCGCACCCACCGGAGAACACCTCAAGTACGTGATCCAGATGCACTTCCCCTGGGAGATGTCCACCAACAACACTGCTGAGTACGAGGGATTGCTTGCCGGTCTCAGGATTGCGGCAGACCTCGGGGTTAAGAAGCTCATCGTCAGGGGTGACTCGCAGCTCGTTGTCAGGCAGGTCAACCAGGATTATCAGAGCCCATTGATGGAAGCTTAGATGAGGTGAGGAAGCTGGAGGAACGCTTTGACGGTATCCAGGCGGAGCACGTCCCCCGAGCGGAGAACGACATCGCCGATTACCTGTCAAAGCATGCCGCATTCAAGCTACCTGTGGAACCAGGTACCTTTTTGCTCCGGTTAATTCAACCATCCGTCGAACCATCAGCGGGGCAGAACAAGCGGAGGAAATCAGGTCCCGGCAAGTACTTTCCTACCGAGCCCCCGGGGCTGCCGGCAAGGGTGCTGCCGCGGACGCTGAGCCTGCCCAAGAGCAACTGGCTCCGGCAGGGCGTCAAGCCCTGGCTGTAGAGACAGCCGCTCCCATGGCGGAAGAGATGCCTTTGGTCCTTGCCGTCGAGCCCCAGGCTCCGGCATGGGCGCAACATACCATCCAATTCCTCCAAACAGGGGAGCTTCCTGAGGAGCAGGAAGAAGCGGAGAAAGTAGCCCGTCGGTCCGCCCTGTACCAGTTCGTCGATGACGTCCTGTACCGGAGAAGGCCGAACTGTGTGAAACTCAAGTGCATCCCCCGGGAGGAAGGACTGGAGCTGTTGGCGGAGATACATGGAGGCATATACGGCTCCCACATAGGGTCGAGGGCCCTTGCCGGGAAGGCGTTCCGGCAAGGTTTCTTCTGGCCCACCACCCTCCAGGATGCGACGGCACTAGTAACCAAGTGTGAAGCATGCCAGTTCCATTCAAAGAAGCTTCATCAACCAGCTCAAGCCCTTCAAACAATCCCTCTCTCCTGGCCATTCTCGGACTGGGGGCTCGATATACCGGGCCCTTTCCCCCGCGCTGTCGGGGGCTTTGAGTGCTTGTACGTTGCAATCGACAAGTTCACAAAGTGGCCGGAGGTGGAAGCAGTGAGGAAGGTGACTACTCAGTCAGCCGTCAAGTTCTTCAAAGGACTAGTCTGCCGTTTTGGTGTGCCAAACAGAGTCATCACCGACAACGGCACGCAGTTCACAAGCCACACCTTCACGCAGTACATCCAAGACCTCGGCAGCAAGGTCTGTTTTGCTTCCGTGGCACATCCATGGAGCAACGGCCAAGCTGAGAGGGCAAATGCTGAAGTGTTGCGAGGCCTGAGAACGAAGACCTTTGACAAGCTGCACAAGAGTGGAAGGCGCTGGATTGATGAGTTGCCGGCGGTTCTTTGGTCGATCAGGACGACGCCAAATCGAGCCACCGGCCAGACACCTTTTGCCCTGGTATACGGGGCAGAAGCAATTCTCCCCACGGAACTCATATACGGGTCACCTCAAGTGCTCGCTTATGATGAGCTTGAGCAAGAGCCGTTGCGCCAAGATGACGCGACGCTCCTTGAGGAAGATCGTCTTCGGGCGGCTGTGAGAGCGGCACGCTACCAGCAAGCCTTGCGCCGCTACCATAGCCTCAAGGTTCATGCCCGAAGCTTTGAGGAAGGCGACCTTGTTCTTCGGCGCGTTCAGTCGGCCAAGAATTCCAACAAGTTGACGCCGAAGTGGGTAGGCCCTTATCGGGTAATGCGAGTCACCAGGCCTGGCGCAGTCCGCCTGGAGACCGAGGATGCTGTCCCAGTGAGCAACTCCTGGAACATCGAGCATCCTCGCAAGTTTTACCCATAAGGCGCGGCTTGCCGGGCCTCCCGGCAAGCCACCTTTTGTACAAGCTTTGCTGGCAAGGCATGTGACCCTTTGTACAAAGCCAGGCGCAGACCCTGAGCATAAATAAATGAAGCGCTGGCGCCCTAAGTCATAACATGCATGCTAGGTCAAGTCTCTTCCTCGGTTAGGGTTGATAGTGCTCAGCAGCGACTAACCCCTAGCTTAGAGGTCGAGTGCGCGTCTATCTGTTCCTCTTCTGTCCTTTTTTGGTTCGCAGGGCACATGAGCACTTCTGCTGAGCTATTTGGAAGAAAGGAAACGGACCGGCGTCCCGACCCCGGCAAACCAGAGTTGCCCGGGGCTACAAACTCGAGGATCTAACCGCGGCAAGATAAGACTGCCGGGGGCTGCAGATCTAGATAAGTCTTTTTATCCCCTATCATGCATTTCGAAATAGGACTGGGGCGTGTGAAGCCTCGTTTTTATCTCTAGGCTGCCATGCTCCCTTTTTTCCTATACCTAAGGATTATTTCTTGGGTCCAGATTTGGTTGTAGCCATGGCGGCAAGGAGGTAGAACGAGGAGCCTGAAGCCCACTTCATCCCTGCCTCCGCCAAGAGCGCGAGAACGGTCGAATGGAGTGGGGGGAACGGCAAGGCCTGTTGCCGGGCAAAAACGTTTATCTTAAACAATAACGAGGATTCGCTCCATGTCACAGGATTTACCCACGAACGAAAAGCCCGGCAAACATCCCTTTTTCATTAAAATCATCCCATACAGGTACAGTTCGTACGAAATGAAAAACATGGACAAAGGGGATTACAAGCTTTAAATTTAACAAGGCCCGCAGGCTTACAGATTAAAAAAAGAGATAAGGTGCCCGTGATCCTTTTCTTGTCCCTCTCCTCAGGAGGCAGGTCAAGGAGGCGAGAGGGCAAAAGGGGCACCTAGGCGAGCTACAAGAAACAGGAAGCACCAAGAGAACACCTCGGTGGCCGCCCACGGGCGGGCTGGTGATGACAGTGCCGGAAAGGAGCTGGAAGACGAGGCGGCAGGACCGGCAGTACGCGATGAAGGCGTCGGTGCCCGCGTACTCCGAGTTGACGACCTTGCCGCCCGCCCTCTTCCTCTTCTGCAACCTCCCGACGCCAGCCGCCCAAGGAGACGGCCCCGAGAAGTTCAAGGAGCTAGCCCCGCCCCCGACAAAACCCTGCTAGAGGAGCGGCCAGGTGCAGATGCTGCTGCTGCCGCACCCGCCCAGGCGCGGGGCGTCTGACGCCTAGTCGGACTCGTCCCCGCTGTCCTCCTCGTCACTTTCGCTCAAGGAAGAGCTTCCATCGTCAGAATCTCCATCAGAGGAGCTCTCCACGCAGCATTTCAGGCGATTTCCAAACTCTCCGAAGACCTTGACGGAGAGCAGGCCGTCCTCCATTAATTTGAAGTAGAGGACGAGCCCCGCCGTCAGGCTGTGGATGCGGGCGAACGTCTTCCATCCACGGCGGAGGTACATAACCCGAGGATCCGGGAAGTCGACGTCAACCCGCGTGCCCCCGTTCCTACAACCCCTCATGTGCAACCTGAGGGTCTGGGGCGGGTCACGCTCCATCACCCGAGCAAACGGGGCAGGGAGACGAACACGACGACGCGGAGGCCGGCGCAGCCTGATGAAGAACTCGCAAGGCTGGTCTTCAACGTGGCCCTCCATCCGGAAGGGCATCATTGGCAGGGGCAAGGCCGGCGTGCGGCCCCGTCCTCCTCTTCCCCGAGCGCTACGGCCTCTGCCCCGGCCTCGCCCACGGCCTCGCCCCCTCCCTCTTCCCCTTGCGGCCGGTTCCACCGCCGCGGGCTCAGGAGGAGGAGGGACGCGCTGTCGAGCGGCGACCCTCGCCGCCACCGTCGAGGGACCAGGATTCCCCTTCTCCATGGTGGGTGAGAGGAAGAAGCAGAAGCAGGAGGGGATAGAAGATGGAAGAATGCGGGATGCCATCCCCCCTTCCCCCTCTTTATAAAGGAACGGGGTTGAGGCTCGGCCGCCCCGCTCAGCCAATCCAGACACCGGAGGCGCAGGGAATCAGGACTGACCCGCTGCCCCAACCAGTGACGGCCCGGTTTCCCGCCTCCACCGTTTGCCACCCCGAGCGCATGAAAGACGCGTGGCAGACGTGCAGAACTGAGGGGACGGGCGAGGCGACCTCTCCCCACCCCGTGATCGTGGGGAGTGGATGCCATGAAGACCGCACCCCGGGCCCGCTCAGTAAATGAGCCGCGCCGCCACGCCTCCCTCTTTTTACGAGGAGGGCGCGAGCCGCCTCTTTACTGCGATATGACGCATGCGTGTGGAAACCGCCCCACGCATGCCGCCCACGTCACGCACGCCCCTCCACGACGCGCCACGCGCGCGGGTCGTGGGAAGCGGAGCGCGCGAAGAGTCTTACCACGGTAAAAACCGCCCCACCTACCCGCACACCGTTTTGGGCCTGGCCCAACAACGTGTCGCGCTTATGTGTGGCCCAGGCCCGGGGGCTCCTGTCGGTGTACAAAAATAGGGGCACGCTTTTGTACCCCTTTACCTGTGCATGGGCAGTCGGAGCCGCGCCCACGACCACACCAAGCAGAACAGGGGAGGTGAGCCAAGGTAAGACCGAAGCCCAAGACAATCAAAGCAACGCCAAGGCCAAGACCACAAAGAGCAGAGGGACGAAGCAGGTTCCCCCGGCAAGACCCTTGCCGGGACAACTCGCCCCACACCAACAGAGCGAGCCACCCTTGAGCCCACGGCCCCCAACGCCGTCATCAACATGGGGCCAGGGCTCGGGAAGGCACCTCTGTGGTGGCATGCAGATCTTTGTGAAGACATATTCAAGATCAGATGAGGATCAGAAGACGACGATTCTCGGCAAGATCCCTGCCGAGGAAGGCCACCAGACCCCTGACAAGGTCCTTGCCGGGGATGACAGCACGCCACGGCAAGACCCTTGCCGGGCCACCCGGCAAGGCCCTCGCCAAGGACGCCAGCGGGGCCACCGCCAAACCCGCGCCGAACAGGCTTCCACCCCCGTTCACATGCAGCTGCCAGCCTAACCAGCTGGGCGGGCACCTGCGTGGAAACATGCAGCTCCCAGGTCAACTCATCGAGCGCCTGCATGGCGGCATGCAGATCTTCGTGAAGGCTCCGCCACCGCGCCACCTCAGCTGCCTGGCTACCTACATGGCACCACGCACCTCACTGGCCAGGGCGCGTGTCAAGGCGAGGAGGAGCGGCGATGGACGGGATGGGCCTCGCCCCCGTCCCCAATAAAGACAGGGGACACCTAAGCTATGCATTAAATGTGTCTTGTCCTGTAATACGAGCGATAAGCTCAGGGCACTGTACGCCTTTCCACCTCCTGTGTGTCACTGTGGCAGTCCCTTTCAACTATAAAAGGAGGCCCATGGCATACTGGAGAAGGATTCGGCTCTTTCGAACCACGCACTGACCACAGCTAGTTCGAGAGCTCAAGAACTCTCAGAAATACACCCACCAAAGCAGGACTAGGGTTTTACGCATCCTCGCGGCCCGAACCTGGGTAAACGATCCCTGTGCTATCTACTAGCCCTGCTCTCCTCGCAACCCTGTGCCCCGGCAACCATAGTAGGGATTCTTGTGATCCCATAGGTGTCATTCCACACCGACATCAACGATATAACCTATGCAAGTTTGAAGACTATGATACCTTAAACCGTTATAAAATTACGAGAACCATATAAAAACAGAATAAAC
The DNA here is from genome assembly GCF_018294505.1 of Triticum aestivum. Lineage (NCBI taxonomy): Eukaryota > Viridiplantae > Streptophyta > Magnoliopsida > Poales > Poaceae > Triticum > Triticum aestivum. The sequence continues at coordinate 294,246,856 of NC_057814.1, read as the reverse complement.
TCTAGTTTGTGAAAACATGCTCAGTACAAACCCGTACGAACATCAGCTCAAGTACTCTTTTGTCGGAACCATTCAAAATCACTCTGTGAAAAATACCTCGGTAAAAATATGCACATAGATCAGTACAAGTACTCTGTTTTTTTGATGGGAAACAACACGACGGGTCTCACCATATTCAAAATTACTCCTCAATGGTTGCGAATTTGAGAAAACGTTCAACATAACCAAGTTTCGCATTTTTGATATCTTTCCAACGGTATATTATTTGCCTCATTTCGATTTTAAAAAAAATCACGTTTGAAATCAAATTTGACCGTATCCGAATTCGTTTTTAAACCGTAAGGAATTAGAAAAACATTCCTCTACGAAAAAGTTGTGCGTTTTCCATAGCATTCCAACGCCGTATCATTTGCGTCAATTTGACAAACCATTTGCAAAAAAACGCGAAAATACGTTTCGCCCAAAATTTCATGGTTTTTCAAATTACTTTGAAATTGTGTAGAATTTGAAAAAACAATAGATATATGGAAGAAGCGGATTTTCACCAACTTTCCAATGCTATCTTATTTGCTCAATTCCGAGAAACCGTTTGAAAATTAAGTCCAAAATACGATTCGCGTTTTCGGTTTTGAAGAAAAGGGTTTTTTCAAAACTGCTCTTAAACCGTGATGATTTTGCAAAAATTTCCTATATATTTGTAATGTAGATGTCAAGAGCTTTCCAATGATATATTACACGCCCCATTCCGACGAAAAGACAATCAGTTCGACGAGATGAAAATCATCAGTACAACTGCCTAAAACCATCAGTTCAAGTAGGGTAACAGAA
>NC_057814.1:294194058-294245646 GCF_018294505.1 Triticum aestivum | reverse complement strand
ATATACAGCCGGTCTATTTTGCTAATATTAGCGAACTGCATGTTCTTTACGCTGCGCACTGCAGTGCTACACGGGAGAACTGCTTCATTTTCTGGCGGTCCGCTCGCGTATTCTATGTGGAATCGGGTGTTGCGGGATGATTTAATTTGTTTATGGATGTCAGTTGACCTTTATTCTATGTAATTTACAGGAAAAACGACTAAAATCTTGGTAAATCGAGGGATTTGGCGGGCGAGTTTTGCTCTGTTCGTTCGTGTTCGTGTTGGAATCGACTTTTTGGCGCTCGGATGTTGTTTGTTAGTCGGAATTGTTTGATGTCGTTCGTTTAATCGCACCTTTTACTCTAGAAATTGTGTAACTTTTAGAAGTTAGTTTCCAGTTCACGCGAATTTGGTTGTGTGGGCGGGTGAGCTTCGTCCGCTCCTCTGTTCTTGTTGATTTTCTGGATTTTGCGCCTCGATGTGTTTTTGAATCTTGTAATTACTGTCGCTGTTGGTTTTAATTCATTGTATTGCGGGTATAATTCTCATTCTTTGATTTGCAATTTTTAAATAAAAGCTGATGTTGTTCGTCCAGTTTGCCGTGTGTTTGATGTAGTTTTTTGCGGGGTATTTTTCGATGGTTTAGTTGTTGGACAATTTTTAGGCGAGTTATGTAAGTGCGATTGAATTGGCACCTCTGTTAGTCTATGACATATCTGTATTTCTACTGCTTTAATTTTATTGTTGTTGTTCTGGCATACGCTATAGTGCACTGCATTTTCGTTAGCAGTGTACTTCGTTTTAGCTGTATTACAGTGGTCATGGCAGCTTATGAGATTTCTCTTTTCTTAAACTGCATTCTGTGTTTTAGAGGACTGCATAATATGTAATTTTGTACTGCATTAGCAGTATGGTTAATCTTCTATTGTGCTATTATAATAGATGGTCCATTATATGCTTTTGTTAGCTGAATAGTTATTATGACAATTTTTTTGAACTGAATACTATGAGAATTCTTTTGAACATCATATGTTAACTGCAAAGTTTCGACCATTCGCATTGCATTGTTACTGTTCAAATGACTGCTTTTTTTATAATTAGGACCAACTATGTGTTTGAGAGAACTGCATTACTGCCAGCAGCAACTTGTCTAAAAATGGGTGATAAAATGATGCAGATGAGGTTGCATACTTTAAATAGGCACCGTTCAAAGTGTTTGGTGGACATAATTTTAAAAGCGTACATCATTAGCAAAGCATTAGAAATATGCCACCGATGGCTTGCTTCATATTTAGACTGCCTACAGTGCAAATATTGTGAACTTCAGGGAGTCTTCTTCCTTGTAGAAAAACAGCATGGCCACTTCTCTGACCTCAAAGCCATTCTGGGAGACAAATTCTTTCCAACTAGTAGTTATGTTGATGCATTCTTCAGAGTCGATGTGGTAGTCAGCTTGTATGTCTCCATATCCATTCTTGTGTACTGTCTCCAAAGTAACCTTCCCTGAACTCGGAGCAGGAAATTTTACTGTGGATGGCAGTTTCTGCATTTTGGAAAGGATGGAAAAAGAATGTTTATAAGTAAATAACAATGTATGAACATATATATACCCATTCTTTATACTTAGGATGATCTGTTTTATGTTGAGTTAAATATGTACATATATATATGACTACTATCTTTTATAAAGTAGTTGCCATATATGAACAAACTTATATACGGAATTGACCTCTAGTTTTACTAGGATATATATTATATTGTAACATGTTTGTACTGCAAGGTCATTTACAGTGTACTTCGCTAGCATGTTAAGAGAACTGCAATACTGATCTACTGACCCTCTTTTTTGTTCGTGTGTTGTGGTACTGAAGAAAAATAGGTGGAAGCACCTAGTCTTAATAGCTAACAAATCTGAACAACAATACAAATTATGTTTTGTATTTTGTTGACACTACTGAACAAATTGATTGAACTATATATTCAGATGTGGATTTGTAGGTAGATTATGTCCAAAATTGTGAGGGGAAAAACATACCCAACTTTCCTGTAGATCTGCGGTTGTGAGGCGATGAAGGAATGGCGGCTGAAACCCCCTGTTGGGTATCATCAGGCACCCGAGCATGCTGCGCCACTCGGTGTTGGTGAGCTCTAGACCTTCTGTGTACACGCATGTGTCCGCTACCGGCGCCATCCTTGCCAAACACCCGCACTTACAGTCCATGGCGGCTTCAATGGAATTCCAGAGAAGAGTTGGGGATGGGATGAACCCTAGATCTACGATTTGAAGAAAAAGAGGAACGGGGGAGGAGTTGTGTTAGTCTGGAGCACGAATGGATACGTTTTTATGCACCCAATTGACCAACGGAAGTAATACATGTTTGTGGTTGGTGTTAGGTGGCGGATTGGTGCTGATTCAGTGTCCGCGAATGCATTTGAGTAGTAAGAGGACTACTTACTTGAAAATTGCGAACTGCATTGTCATATCAAGACGAACCGCGGAACGCGTGGTTGGGCCTGCGTTTGTGTGTGGTACGTGGGATTTTTTTAAAAAAAATTCAGTGGCCACTCTTTTTGTGTGGTGGGCCTGTGTTCGGGGAGTGAAGACGCATTGGGCCCAAGTCGGCCTGTGAGCACGGCTGGTTCTGGTGCGTTGTGTGCGGCCTAATGTTTAGTCCCACCTCGCCCGCGGAAGGCGCGCCCGACCTGTTTATAAGCGCTGGCGAGGCAGCCGTATCGAACTCCTCTGGTTACTTATTTGGGCGCTTATACACGACGCTCGCTGCTCTATGCTCTCTGACTTGTGGGCCCATGTGCGCCCGGCCCCACGCATCGTGGCTCAGAACGACTTGCCTGCTGTGGGCGCAGACCTACTACGAGACTCACTGGGGCCAGCTGCACCTGGGTGGTCAATATTTTTTCTATTGTTTTTTTTCAATGTAAGGGCGTGCACTGCTTAGCAAACCGTCCTTGCACTGCATTGGTCAGTGTTCTGTACTGCATGTGCACGCATCCCGTACTACATGTACAGTTCTCATTTTTTGTTTTCATGTTTTTGCTCTTATGTAATCTTTTTTCCAATGTAGGGGAGTGCACTGCTTAGTAAATATACTTGTACTACATTGATTATGTTCATGTACTGCACGTTCATATATTTCCACACTACATTTTTTTTCAATGTAGGGGCGTGCACTGCTTTGTAAACCATTTGTGCACTGCACTCATCAGAGTTCTGTACTACATGTGCACGCAGTCCGTACTACATGCACAGTTCTCATTTTTGTTTTCGTTTTTTTGCTCTTATGTAATCTTTTTTCCAATGTAGGGAACTGCAGTGCTTAGTAAATCATTCGTGTACTGCATTGATTATGTTTCTGTACTGCACGTTCATATATTTCCGCACTACATATAGAGATCGCATTTTTCTTTTTGTGTTTTTCTCTTATCTATTCATTTTTCCAAATTTAGGGGCGTGCACTGCTTTGTTGGGTATGTGTAAACTTCATTTGACACAGTCTGTACTGCATTGGTACACAACTTCCACTGCATGCGTCCTATTTGCACACTGCTCGAATCTAATGATTCATAAGCAAACAACAGAAAACAAATTATTACATGCATTATGTACAACAAGTTCATCATGAGCAAACTAATTTCAACAGAAAGCAATCTAACATAATCAAAGTTCACATCATTACAAGCGATTCTGCATGGCAAGCAAACTAAGTTCAGCAAAAGCAAATGATCACAAGCAAACTAACGATACATAAGCAAAAAACCTAAAGCAAATTTGATGATAATTCTAAAACGACGCTGGCATTGGTGCCTCTTTGGCCGGCACCATCTTCGTCTTCACCAGTTAGCGTCTCCCCATCCCCAGCTGCTCCTAGTGCGCTTCTTGGGGGCTCCTCTTTCTCCAGCTTTGCACGGCGAAGCCCGTCCTGGGTGAGGGTGATGCGGTTCCATATCTCGTACGCTGCGTAGGCGTCCTTTGCCGCGTACTCGATGTGCCTCATGGACAGAGGCAGGGTGGCCCAACGCTTGTGCTCGTCGTCGGTGATCTTCTTCTTCATGTTGTTGTAGTAGTCGTCGATGAGCATGCCGGAGACGTCTCCAAGGGAGTCCAACTCCTTGGTTGCTTCGGGCACCCTCCACTCCTTCTGGATGTCGACGAAGTTGGCGACCTCCAGATTGACGCGCTCTAGCCTTTTTTTGTCGCCGTCGATGGAGAAGCCTGCAAAGGTGTACCTGGGGTCGGCGAGGAAGTTGTCGAAGACGATGCACCTTTCAGCGGCGCTCAGTTGGAAGAGCAGCACCGGGTGTTTCTTGCCGATGGAGAGTTGGCAGAGGGCGGGTTTCTGCGTCGCTTCAGGCTAGTTGTTGTACTCGAGATCAATGCCGACGATCTTGTGGCACTGGAGGCTGAGGTGGCGCTCGTACTGCGAGGGTGATCGCCACCTGCTTCTTGTCATTGGTGTGGATGACGTGCAACTTGGTGTTGCCGTGGGCCTCCACGCCCTGGTACTCGTCGGCGAACGCCATGGCCGGTAGTAGGGCTTGGTGTTTTGCGTGGAGATGGATGTGATGGAGCGATTTTGTGGCAGCGCAATGGATACTTGTGTTGTTGTGGATGAGAAGCCCTTTGGCAGGGGTCTGAATTTAAGGGGAGGGCGCGGGGTGGGATGGCCGCATCGGATGAACTACACGATCTCGCTGACGATGCGGTTTGTGCAGATCGTGGGTTGGTGTTGCGTCTGTGATCATGGGCTTGTGGCGATGGAACCGCTCCGATTGGGTGGTTGTATGTGAACGTGGTGTTTTTTAACGTGGTTTTTTTATTTTTGATCAGTAGATTTTTTTAACCACCTCTATTTGTGCGAATGGGCATTTTGTCACGTTTATATGTATCCTGCGTGATAATGAAACTGCATTGGTTAGAGTTCTGCACTGCATCGTGTGCAATGGAGAACTGCATGTTGTTTACAAGTGCTTACTTCACAGTATTTTTTGCGTGTCCTTGCTGCAGCCCCTGAATAAAGTACAATGTATTCCACAATTTTACGAGTTTTTCGCTGTGTTCTATACCATGTATTTATTCATGTAGGTAATCCGGAACTGGATTGCTAAACTGTACTGCTTCGTGTAATGAAATGCACTGCATTTTTCTAGTGCTGCGTACTACATCTGGTTTTTGCCTGTACTTACTGCAGTCCCTGGTACGGGAGGGGTAGGGGGGTGTTGGGGCCCCCCATTTTTTTGTGTGGCACTTATTTGAATGTAGACTTTTTCTTTTCGGATGCGTTTTCTTAACATGCGTGTTGTTTTTTGTTCTAACTTTTTTTATGAACTGCGTTTATTTTATTTTTGTTTTACCTATTGAACTTCATTGTTCTTCATAGAGAACTGCATCATGTGCGTTTTGATGTGGTCTTACTTATATTAGCCGGGCCGTTTTTGGGCCGGCCCGTTTTATGTTGCCTTTTGCCACACGCGGGCCTCCTACGTGTCCGTTCCAGGCGATACCACTGCTCCGCTGACAGGGAGAGAGACCGAGAACAATCCCCTCTCCTCTCTTGCAGTTCCTCCCTCGAGCAAAACCGCCGTTGTCCGCAGCAACCGCCGTCGCCCGAGGAACCGCCGCCCTCAAGAGGTTCTTATTCCTGCATTCCGCGTCGTCGTCCGCTCCGCGTGCCCTTGCCGCTGCGCTCCCGCAGCCCTTTCCTGTCCGTTGCCGTCGCCGCACCCTCCCCCCTCCCCGCCGTCGCCGCCGCCGCACCTTTTTTGTGGTACGTTCCGCTTATTCTCGGTCTTGATCGTCCCCTCGTCTTGTTTTGTTATTCTCGTAGTTGCTGTTGCTGTTTTTGCTTGTGTAATTTTTTCGTAGGCAGCCGATTTTATCTTGATTTTGGAGTCGATACTCGTGTGTAGCAAGGTGGATCTAGGGTTTCGTGAGATTTTTGCCGATTTTGTTGTTTATATCTGTCACTTCGTCATTGTGCTACAGGCAAACGCCATGTCTTCGCCGAGCAGAGTGGGAGGAGGAGTTCAGGGTATGTGGAGTGCTTATTTTAGGCTTTTGTTTATTTTGTTTGATGTTTATCTAGTTTCCTAAATCATCCTGCATATTGGTTTATGCTCTGTTAGTTGTGAGCGTTCGTTTGCATTATTTTGTCACGTGATGTTTTGTAATTTCTATTTCTGGTTCTTTTTGAATCAAGTAGGTGATTGTGGTTCTCATAAGGATACACCAATTGGCTCTCGTTGTCCTGGTGGTAAGGATCATGGTGTGGAGGGAGGACATCAATTGAATTAGCCGATTGAAACTTCTCCCATAAGTGTGGCCCCTCCTTCTGGTATGTGATTGATTTGTTTATTTTGTGTATGCTGGTTACTTTGATGTTGTACCAATTGGTGTTGCCTTGCTGTATCTAGTCCGGCATTTTGTTGGGAAGAAACATGAAGTTAGTGTATGCAGCACTGTATTTATTTTGTATATGTGAACTCCACTATATGTATGTGTGAACTGCATTGTTGTTTTATTTTTGTGCAATGCATTAATTTTTATTTTTAGCTTATGGTTGGAGCACTGCATTTTATATGTCTAAGTGTACTGCATTTGTTCTTTTTGTGAACTTTTTAACGACCATAGTCAAATTTCATTTTGACGCAGTGTCTGTTTTCCATGCTGGGGCGCCTGGGTTTGAGGAGGTTACTCAATTGATTGACCATTATTTTGCAGAGGGTAATGTTGGTGTGAGCTTTGACCAGAGACGTCCCGTTTTGTCGGAGACACAGTCGCAGCCTGTTGATGGTACAGAGGAAGTTACACAGGATTGGATGGTCTCGGAACAGCTTCGTGAATATGAGTTGAAGCAAAGCAAGAAGAAGTTGAGGTTTGAAAGTGACTCAAAAGAGTTTGCGGAGAAGGAGAAGCAGAGGAGAGCTGCAGATGGTGCCAAGGGTGCCAAATTTGCCAAGGTGAAGAAGCCTTCTTTGCAGAACAAGAGGCTGAGTACTGTTGCTGAGGAAGGTGGTACACCTCGGCGGAGTCCACGTGTTGCTGGCATGAACAAGAATCTTGGCAAGAGAACTGCTGAAGCTGGTGGAAAGGATGATCCTCAGTGCAAGCGACTACATGTCACTGAAGGTCCCAACTCTGATGATGACGACTTTGTGCTTGCTGATTTTGTGAGGGATGTTCATAGTGGTAGACGCAAAGACTGTGGTTCATCTAAGAGTCTACCCAAGCGTGCCCGTGATGATGTCGATGAAGATGTTTGTGGTGACTCTGGTGAGGAGGTGGATGTTGTTCCAAAGGTTTGTTGAAGTGGACTGCATTTGTTTTCTTCATTGTTATTCTATCTGTGTTTTCTCTGTCTCTTTTTTGTGGCTAGTCTTCTAATGTGGATTGCATTTCCCTTTACACAGAGGAAGAAGTCTAGTAAGAGCAATGCAGCTGAAGATGATGCTGAGGGAGATGATTCTCGATTTAACAAGACCGCACGTTTGTCGCTTCCCACTGTTTGCAAGGCTGCTGCCTTGTTGAAAGAGGCACACTGTAGTCGTGTTCGGGATGCTGAATTTGGTGTTGTCTTTGAACTGACTGTAAAGAAAAATGTGTCGCGCATTCTTATGTGCTATCTGATGGGAGTGATTGACCCTGCCACCATGATAATTGACTTTGGGAATGGCAGGGTTCTTTGAATCAATCGTGATGCAGTTCATCACATTTTTGATTTACCCATGGGACGTCACACTGCACCCATGCCTGCTGCCAGCGGCCATGATGACTCGTTGAGTTGTAGCGACCCGACCTCAGACGGTCAAGTCTCTGTGTTTCTGTGCCATCCCTGGATCAGTATGCTGGCACACACAGTACATCAATGTATATATCAAAGTGCAATCACATGTATAAATAACGTAAAACTGATATACCTCATAAGTCACAGCGGAAACAAATAGTCGGGTGTGGAGTCCCATCAACGCCATCGGCAGGTTGAGTGTCGACCGTAACCCTGTACCGTACTCTTACTCGTTGGAAGAAAATATCTGCAACATGATACGTTGCAGCCGTGTAGGTCAGTACATTGAATGTACCGGCAAGATCACAACATGAGAAAACACATGATAAAACTATACTATATGCAATATGGCTTTGTGGCTCTGTGTCTGAGTTTTGTTTTGCATAAAAGCTGGTTTTATTTTCCCTACATCAAAGAAATTGAGGAGTCTATACTACGGAGTTTCCTATCATGACATGGTTCCGCCAACCGATGTCTCATGGCCCAAATCATCATAAGTTGCCCACAATTATGTTATCAGTCCGGTGTTGAGAGTTCCGAGATAGATCCAAGTCCAGAGGCTCAAATTGTCCGTAACCGGGGACACGGCTAATCGATTAGGTTTAAACCCTCTGCAGAGGTTTGTACACTTTACCCGCAAGATTCGGTCCCTCTTTTTACGTTCTCGCACTTCAAGGTGTTTGAGAACAAGACGACCGAAACATGGTCTTCCGAAGAGTTCCCCTGACCACTGTCCGGTGCTCATCCAATCCTACCGTAGTTCTACATCTGCTAGCACCGTCCCAGCCAGAGTCACAACTAAGGTCAACCAAGCCAGAGCCCATAGTGACTTGCGGTTGCACAGGTAAGCTTCCGGGCATGAAGTATTCTTCCGTCCCTTTGAGTCTGGGTGAAGCTTTCCGCAAGATGTCATGGCGCTTCTCCATGCATCCCGGCCATCCACTGGTTGCTCCAGGGTGCCCGTCAACTGTCCTTCACCCAGTAGTGTATTGAATTCTTGTCTCGAGTCTTGAGGCCTTGAAGATGCAGTCCTTGCAGATTCCATCATGGAGTTGTTGTTATTGACGTAGAGTCCTCCTTCTTCACACCACTCTTGTGCACTCATACCAAACCCCGTCTACTATAGCATAGCATTAAAACTATATAACGTCCCGGGCTCGGTAACAGGGAGATGGGTTCCTACCTCATGCATTCTACTCGACTACAAGATTCAATAACACTACTGGAGGGATTGTTGAAAGGGTGCTACTACATGCAAATAAAACATAGGTATGAAAAACATGGTCAAAGTGAACTTGCCTGGTAAGTTGATGAAGATAACAACGCTCTCGAAAATAACTTGATAGGACTATACGCAACTCTCCGATGAAATCTATAATAACAAACATGACATTCACATAAGCAAGCATTCTAGCAAGCACATCTAACAATAAAAAAACTCAATAAGAAAACCCAATACAAAACAAATAACACATCGAAAGAACTAATAGCGGAAAACTATAAAGAACCTACTCGGAAAAACCTTTTGCCTTAACTACAAAAATAGTTTTGTCCTAAGTAAAACTTAACAAAGAAAATACTAAACTAATAATTTTAACAGAAAATAAAATTTAAATCAACTAAGTTAACAGAAAGTATTTTTCATAAAGTTTTACTAGCAAAAGGAAACACATAAAAAGCTAAATTAAAACTCTAATTATGCTTAAAACAAAACTAGTAAGAAAAAGAAATAAAACATTTTATTTTTCTATAAATAAAAGTTCACCCTCTATAACTATAGAAACAAATCTGAAATAAAATTTAACAGAGGTGAAAATAAATTTTAAAATAATCAAAACAACAGAAAACAACAAGTTAAAAATAACTAGCGCAGTGTTGTTTTCGTGAAAAACTAATTTTAATAAAATCTATAAATACCCAAATTAATCGTACTGCTAGGCAAGGTCAAAAAAGCAGTGGAAAAAAAGAATCTCCTAAAAATATTAATTCTAGCCCATTTTATAGCAGAAATACTAATCTGAATAAAACTCATAAAAACAATTTTTAAAGACTAAATCATGGCAGAAACTATTTTATACAGAAACTTTAGGAAATTTGCAGACTATATCAAAAAGAATCAATCAAAAACTCTAAATAACCTAAGAGATATAGAATTTACGAAACTGAAACTTTTTTGTTTTAAAAACAGAAACGAAAATACAGGAAAAAAACCAAACGGGCGCTATTGGGCCTACGAGGGGTGCGATCTGTAACTACCAAATGCTCGGGCGAAACTTAACAATACGTACACGTGCGTTTATTTTTCTATAGAATAAAACCGATCAGCTGGTTTGATCTGAACCGAACTAAACCGCTAAAAAAACTGTAACTAAAACCGATCTAATGAAAACAAAACGATCTACTAAACTAATCTCTACTCCTAAGGGAGCAGTTGGTAGTCTCGCTTCCAGGTTTTTTTTAGTCCCACCTCCCACGGTTTATTTTGGTACCTCCTCCCACCTCTGACTAAGACATCACAAACCGAAAAAACCTCCTCCTGAGACCTGAACCCGCACCTATCCACATGCGACCCTCAAAAGACGTACGAAGGTTAACCTGCGACAAAAAAAACCTACGACGGTTAACCAGCGACGAGTCCTGTTCTCGAGCGAGGCCTCCCTTCGTGGCCACCCTACATCCCTGCGCCGCCGCGCTTCAGTCGCTGCCCTCCATCCTCGCCGCCCTCCATCCTGGTCGAGGTCGCCGCCCCGCTTCACTCGCCGTCCTCCATCCGCGTCGATCCTGGACAAGGTCGCCGCGGCCCTCCATCACTTCGCCGCCGCGCTGAACACCTCGACGATCCGGCGCGGGTCCTGGATCAGGTCGCCGCCGCCCTCCATCACTTCGCCGCCGCGCTGAACTCCTCGCCCTTGATCCAGGATCCGGCGCCGATCCTGGACGAGGATAAGCGGACACGTCCAGGATCCGGCCAGAACACGTCCTGGATCCGAAAAATAGGTATACAAACCATCTCATACGTCAATCGCATCTCATACATCTCAAATGCCATACAATCGCATCTCATACATCTCACAGCCCATACATCCATCGCATGTCATACAGCCATGGCAAGTGCTTTCACAGGGATGGATCCGCCTGCGAGATTGATTTCTGTTCTACACAGTTTAGGTTTTTTTCCATGTTAAAACTAGACTCAAGTACACATGTTTACAGATGGCAATTGGCAAAAAAAATTACCAAGGGGTATCCTGCATCCTGCACTTGTATAAATATGGCAAAAAAGAACACACAAACCATACAGGACCCTAGAGTATGTTTCCACTTGCGCTGAACTGAAGATAGAACAAAAACACTTGCATTCTAAGAAAGTACAGAGATGTAGAAGATGTAGATGAAAGTGCCATTGCAGTATTTATGTAGAATAAAATACAATTGCAGTATATGCTAGCAACAGGTTGCAGTATACATGTAGAACAATAACCCTTCCAGAATGTCATCAAATTACTACCATTTCTGTCTTCATGATTTTTGCCATTCAATAGTTGCATATGGGGAATTCAAAAAGCACGGTTGGCGAACATCAACCTGAAGATGACGTAACTACAGGTATGATGCAACCTACCATGTTTTCGTTTAGTTGCGAGACCTGAATATATGACAGGATGCATAATGTCTTCCAGGTCTTACAAGCGGGAGAAGTGACGCAGAACACAATGCGAGCATCATACCCGTAGCTGAAATTGTTGATAACGTCTACTCGACGGAATCAGGTATAATACTGTCCGGAGATTGGTTATAAATGTTGCTTCACGTCCATTTCTGAAAGTGGCAGAATGCATTATGTGTTGCGGTCCTTACAGGCGGGATAAATGTTGGAGACTACAATGCAAACTTCATACCCTTACATGCAGGTATAAGACTGTGTCAAGATTGCTGCTAATGTTTCGTGCATACCGTATATTTTGTTGATTGCTAAGATGTAGGGCGGGAACCTTCAAACGACGGGATTTCGTCGTATTCTGAGAATAATAAGGATGGTACGACTAAGCTACGAGATGATACTCAAGGTATTCACAGGCATGCTTATACAGCTTCCAAATCGACATCTCCCAGATGAGCTTAATGGGCTTTGTGGTTTTTACGCTTAACGTAATGCAGATGACAAAACTTCCGAGCAGCATGCAACAGTAGCTGTATTTAATGAAGAAAAAAAAACGTTGGCGAAACAACGGAGCAGTTCAACGCACAGAGGGGTGAATCTTATCGGAAGAAAAAAGAGGAGGATATGGTCAGGTTACAAGAGTATAATCAGCCATCCCTTTCAAAGACTGGTAAGTATTTAAGCGTGATTTTGCTGACTACTCTTGGTTTTTTCTGAATACCTATAGTATGCAAATTAATCGTTATAGTAACCTGACTTCATAGATGTTCCCCGTGTTGGTTTCATAGATGTTGTATCAACATCGATACTTTTTTTGTTCTCTAACTCTCATACCTATTGTAAAAATGGTAGACCATAGGGATCTTATCAACGCGTGGAGGCGGGCATCTTATCGCACTAAGAAGTCAGATGGTTTTATAAACCATCTAGATGATGGGCCGATTGTTCACCGTCGTACTCTATGTGATATCACAAATGTTCAACAACCTTCATATGTGATCCCTGGTACTTATTTGGTAGATTTACAATGTCGTTAATTATATGTGCGTATTTGACAATCATACTATTTGTGATTATGTTTAACTTTTCTTTCCTTTCTGAACGCCCGTGGTGGATAACTATAGGAACTAATGTTGGGGCAGATCATATGTTGGGGCAGCTAATCAAACCCACGCGAGATGATAAGCACGGGAAAGTTGATCTTCGTCCCCTTTGTAATTCAAGTAAGATTATTTTATGTTACATCCTAGCATTCATGGTTCAGCCATTTTAATAAATACTAACCAAGCATGTTATATCATATGACCCAGCTAGCTCGGTTGATACATCAATCTCGCATAATGAATCAACATATCCTCCTAAAGCTACGGGAGCGTCTGATGTAATTGTAGATAAAAATATAAAAGGTAAAATGATTGTGCTTTTTCCATACTCGTTTGCTGTCATGTTGTTTTTACCTTTCGCTTTTGAAAGAAACCCAAGGAAGACATCAGTAGATAACTTGAATGATAGCACAGAAAATACGCAAGTAACAGAAGAAGAACGCAAACAAGACCGTAAAAACGCTTTGAGGAGAGCTGCATATCGGCAGAGAAAAGATCGGAATCTCCAAGATGAACATGCACAGGCCCTTATTTTATCTGGTAACCTCTAAAGGTTTTGACCATTATATTCAGTACCCGACTTCATGTCTTAATGATTAAGTTTTCCACATGTTTTCATCAATTTGTTTAACCAGCCAACCCAACTAGCTCCAACTATACATCATTCTCGGTTGATGCGACAGCATTTCATGCTACAACCACTGTCACATCTGGTCTCCTTAATGACATGGAGGTACAAGGTAATCGATTTGTGCGTACTCCATCATCAATTGCTGTCATTGTTATGTTTTATTGTCTAATGTCCTGATTGACATCAGATGTGGTCTTGAATAACACCCAAGAAACAAAGAAAAAAACCGACGAAGAACTCAAGAGAGATCGTAGAAACGCCCTGCGGAGAGCTGCTTATAGGAGGAAAAAGGATAAGCTTATCCATGATGAAAACATACGTCCACTTTCGTTATCAGGTAAAACATGATCTATATTTTCACCATGACTTACATATCTTGTTTTGCTGCTCATAGCTAAATATTCTTATAGCCACCATCATGTTCGATGCGTACAGTTTAATGCTGCATATTAATGCACCATCATGGTTTTTTTCCTGTAGACGTCTTAAATAATATTGGTTCTAACTATGTTTTAAAATCATTACGAAACCAGCCAACCCTAATAGCTCCAGCTATATAGAATTCGAGGGTGACGCAGCAACATTTCCCCATTCAACATTAGACGCGTCTGTTGTCACTCATGACAATGATCTAGCTAGGAGGCAACGTGATAATGAGCGGAAAAGAAATTTAACAAACGCGCAAAGGGAGCAAATAAACGCACAGAGGCGTGCAGATTATCAGCGGAATAAGGACAAGGTATCTGTTGATGTCAGAGAAACAGTGAATGAAAAAGTACGAGAGAAGCGAATGCAACGTCGCAAAAGCATGTCAGTGATTGAGAAGGGGGAGTCAAGTGCTCAGAGGAAGGCCAATTATGCCAGAAGAAAAAACACCCCATGCAACGAATCCATCGCGCTCCCACGTCCAGACCTAGCAAACTCAACCTCTGAATGTCCCACTTTAATCTGCCGCGCATCATCCGTCTCTCGGGTCGCCGAAGATGATTCATCTGATGGCGACCCTCCGACGAACAAGACGAATTACATTGTTGGTATCGAAGGTATGAAATTGCTAATGTCACTTTCTTCTGCTCATTATCAGCAACCATCTTCTAACATGATGTTATCTACTGTGACATTCGCAACGACGAATGTCCAGAGGACATCGAATTTTTACAAAGCGGCATCGTGGGCGATGAGCCGACAGCAGCCGAATTGATGGATGAGGAGTACTACATGTTTCGCAACGAAGGTATGGTCAGATATGAAGTAGGACGGCATGCATCTATATTGTAGTTAATTTTTTTTTGTAATTTTTGTTTTGAACGTTATGTTTCAACAAATGCTCGTAGGGTCCGATCATGACAACATGGATGATGACGAGGAAGGGAGCATGTCGTCTGCTATACCTAGCGAGGTTGATCCGTTAGAATTTGTTTACACAAACATCCCCGACACCACTCACATCCCGAAGCTCGACGCAAACTGCAAACACTGCAAGGCCAAAAAGTTTGTCTCTGAGACCGACGGGTTCTGCTGTCGCAATGGCCAGATCGAACTTAAACAACCGGAGCCAATCCCAAAGCTGATGAGGCTATGGTCAAGCATGGATGCAGATTCTAGACATTTTCGGGAGAACATACGGTTCTTCAATGGGCATTTCGCCTTCACAACCCTTGGCGTCAGCCTTGATGAGAACTACACAAACATGAAGTCTGGGGTGTACACATTCCGTGCGCACGGCTCCATCTACCACAATGTGCATTCGTTCGGGCCTAGCTCCCGTCCAGAACATCTGCAGTTGTACTTCTATGATGATGACCCAACCATAACTCATCGTAAGGTGGCCACCAAGCAATTAGACCAGGATGTCGTGAAGAAGTTAGTAGACATACTCAAAGAAAACCCATACTCCCAGCAATTTAGGAGTTTGGGTGCACACAAGGACAACCTCAATGATTATAGGATAGACCTAAACACCGATAAGAGGCTCGACCAAAGAAGATATAATAGACCGTTGTCATCTGAGGTCGCTGCAATTTGGGTTGAGGGCAACGACCTAGCAAAAAGGTTTGACCGGAGGATAACACTTTGTGGTAACAACAACGAAAGGCATAGTATACGTGTGACCTCCAGAGCATATGACCCGTTGTCTTATCCCCTATTCTATCCAAGGGGGGAGCTAGGTTGGCATCCAAAGCTACTTAAACGTAATGTAACGGAGGAGGTTGTACTACATTCTCAACTGGTCCATGATGATGATGAGGATGCAGGTATGCCGTCTGCATCCCATTTTGCTACAAATAATATCTTATTTCTCGAATATATCCTCATTTTGATGGTACTCAATCATGTGCAGAGGGCAACAGCAGGTTCTGCGTCTCTGTCAGAGACTACTACTGTTACATGCTGCAGACACGGCCTGGAATCTTCAATCCCATACTCTGTGGAGCACGCCTCTTGCAGCAATGGGCGGTCGACATGTACGTCAAGATTGAAAGTTGTCGGTTGAGGTGGTACAGGAAAAACCAGACGCAGATTCATGCCGACTTGTATAAAGGAGTTGTTGATGCAATCACATCGGGGGAGACGCGAGCAAGCGCTGTTGGGGTAAGAATAGTGCTCCCTGGAACATACCCTGGTGGCGACCGCGACATGAAGAAGAGGCATATGGATGCCATGGCAATTGTCCATACATACGGGAAGCCTGACATCTTCTTGACCATGACTTGCAATCCTAAATGGGAAGAGATAACGAATGAGTTGCTGCCTGGTTAGACGGTGCAAGACCGACCTGATATTGTGGCTCGCGTGTTCTACGGCAAGCTAGAGGCTATGAAGGACATGTTGTTCAAGAAGCATATCCTGGGTGTTGTTGTCGCATATGTATACGTAGTCGAGTTCCAAAAAAGGGGCCTCCCCCACGCACATTTTTTATTGATCATGGACTCTAAATATAAGCTTATCGTCCCGGAGCAGTATGACCGACTCATTTCCGCAGAGCTCCTAGACAAGCATAAGTATCCGGAATTGTATGCTATGGTGGTAAAACATATGATGCACGGACCATGCGGTGCTCTCAACCCGAAGAATGTTTGCATGCAAGAAAACAGATGCAAGTGCAGATACCCACGGCCGTTTAATGAAAACACATCACAGGGGAAGGACTCGTACCCAATTTATCGGCGTAGAGACGATGGAAGGCGTGCTATGGTCCGAGGGAAGATGTTGGACAACAGATGGGTTGTGCCTTATAACCCATACCTGCTGCGGATGTTCAATTGCCACATCAACGTTGAGGTCTGCTCCAGCATAAAGGCCGTCAAATATCTTTACAAGTACATTTACAAGGGCCATGATAAGGCTTCTTTCAGCATCGACCATCCCGACGCCGATGGTAACATTGATGAGATCAAGAGATACGTTGATGCAAGGTGGATCACCCCTCCGGAGGCTATCTGGAGGATATTTGGCTTTCCACTTTGCGCCAATTACCCACCTGTCTTGCAGTTGCCTCTTCATCTCCCGAATATGCACAGGGTCGCATTCAATGCGCAGGCTGACTTGAAGAATGATGTCGCCTCCGAAAATAATTCAAAATCCATGTTAACGGAGTATTTCAAGGCTAACCAGGAACACCCTCGGGCTAGGCATATATTGTACAAGGATTTTCCCGGAAGCTTCACGTGGCAGAAGAAAAAGAAGTTTTGAAAGCCGCGGGTCGAGCATTTTCAAATAGGTCGCATCGTGTCTGCCAATCCTGCCGAGGGTGACCGATACTACCTGCGTGTGTTGCTAAACCATGTTACGGGCAAAACATCCTTCGACGACTTGCTCACCGTGGACGGCGTTCTATGTGGGAGCTTTAGAGAAGCTGCTGAAAGGTTGGGACTCATCGAGGCAGACAACACGCTCGACAACTGTCTTACTGAGGCTGAGCAGTGGGCGATGCCATGTTCTCTTAGGAGGCTCTTCGCAACCATCTTGGTGCACTGCGAGCCAGGCGACGTGCGTGGTTTATGGGATAGGCACCTCGATCCTATGTCAGATGACTATCATCGATCACGCACGTCCCCTATCGAGGTGGAGCAGATGGTGTTGCTTGACATTAGGGGTATGTTGCAGTCCATGGGTAAAGACATTGTTGATTTCGCTCTTCCAAGCATAGATGATGCGTTTGACCCAACCGAGGGTGAGGCAAGAGAGGTCATCGAGGAATCAACTGTTGAGTTTGACGTGGATGATACTAAATTGGCATCTTCCCTGAACTTGGAGCAGAGGGTCGCATACGACGAGATACTAGCGGCTATTGAACGCGGTGATGGGGGTGTATTCTTTGTTGATGGCCCTGGAGGTACAGGGAAGACCTTTCTATACAGGGCGATGCTTGCCAAGGTCAGGAGCGATGGCAATATTGGTATCGCTACCGCGACGTCGGGCGTCGCCGCTTCTATCATGCCTGGCGGCAGGACTGCCCACTCGAGGTTCAAGATCCCATTGAGTTGCGATGATGGAGCCTCGTGCAGCTTCACGAAGCAGAGTGGGACCGCCAAGCTGCTTAGGATGGCCTCATTGATAATATGGGACGAGGCCAGCATGACGAAACGACAAGCGGTCGAGGCATTGGACAATAGCATGCGCGACATCATGGGAATACGCGACCGGCCCTTTGGAGGAAAGACTGTTGTTTTTGGCGGGGACTTTAGGCAGGTGCTTCCGGTCCTCAGAAGGGGGTCGCGGGGCCAGATAATTGATGCAACCCTACGAAGTTCTCATCTATGGAAGGGTATGCGGCAGCTTCGGCTCATCACCAACATGAGGGCTCATAATGACACATGGTTTGCAAATTACTTGCTAAGGGTCGGCAATGGCACTGAGGAAGTCGACGATCAAGGCAACATACTACTCCCTGAAGACATTTGTCTGCCGTCTACAGGCGAGGTTGACGACCTGGAGAAGCTTATTCACCACGTGTTTCCGAGTCTAGATGACAACATGTATGATTCAAATTACATGACATCTCGAGCAATCCTTTCCATGACAAACGACAATGTCGACAAGATAAACATCCGCATGATAGAGCGTTTTCAGGGAGATGAAGTAATATACCATAGCTTTGACAGTGCGGAGGACGACCCATATGGCTACTACGCTCAGGAGTTTCCGAATGGATTGACTCCTAACGGTCTTCCTCCGCATGCACTCAAGCTAAAGCTGAACTGCCCTGTCATACTTCTAAGGAACATTGATCCAGAAAATGGATTGTGTAATGGCACTAGGCTTGTTGTTAGGGGTTTTGAGAGGAACACCATTGATGCAGAAATCGTGATTGGACAACACGCTGGCAGGAGGGTCTTCCTTCCTCGAATACCTCTCTGCCCATCTGAAAACGACATGTTTCCGTTCAAGTTTAAGAGGAAGCAATTTCCTATAAGGCTTAGCTTTGCTATGACCATTAACAAGGATCAAGGGCAGACAATCCTGATTGTTGGTGTCTACCTACCCAATCCCGTGTTCTCTCATGGTCAACTCTATGTTGCTTTGTCTCGAGCCACCGCAAAGAGAAACATAAAGATACTCATTCAGAAGGAGAAGCCGAAGGAGAAGTCCAACAAGCAAAAGGACAATCCAAAGAAGCGAAAAAGACCGACCATGTCATTACTAACCTCGATGAAGAACATCTTCTACAAGGAAGTCCTTACAGGCTGAAGTCCGATCTTAATAGACCGGCAGGTTATGTAATGACACAACATTTACTCTTGTGATGGTCAAGATTTATTGTAATTCGTTTTTTTTTACATATATCTTTTTTATTTGGTATTTTGATAGTTGGAGGTATACTCCATTTAGTTGAGCTACTAACTGCATTTCAATAATCAGCCGTCATGTTGGCACCATCATCGCTGTTATATCTTTTCTACTATCGCAATGTTTCTGGCAGTGCACATGTCACCCACCGTAGTATTTCATGTGTAATATGTGATTCTGATATAATGATTGGCCTGAAAAATACCTGGAACATGCAATGAAACTTTTGTGTTACGGCAAGTGATCATATCCATTGTTATTATTTTGATATTTTGATAATATGGTTGAATGTAAATTTATTGGCGTCCTTATTATCCCTGTATTATTCTGATAGGTCAGAAGTATAGGATTATGATTGGTCTGAATTATAAGACCAACACACGCAGAAGGGAAGTTTGTGTAGCTTTTCAAGATATATTTTGCATATGTACATCTAATAAATAATAAAATGGTAGCCTGCGTACTTGCAAATATGTTCAAATGCCCGTGCGACTCTGGAGAATGTGACAATGCACGTGTCTGATCGCTGAAGTGTGCAATCTTTGGAAAAAAGATTGATTACTTGTATTTTCACGCGTCTGAACTAATTATTTATCAGTTCAGTTCAAGTTTCATTTTTATTTTTTGCATTGGTTCATGTACCTTCATGAGTTTACTGCGGATCTGAAAGAGTTCTAACCTAAAAAATTGTACAAGGCTGCATTAATCTAGGACCTGGCGAGGATTGGTTCAGAGAGCAAGCATCGTTCTGCAGTATCTTAAGGACGCTGGTTGGGCTGAGGGTGGTCGACTTATAGGTTGCACCCAGCCAAGACGATTGGCTGTGCAGGTATCAACTGTTTAAATGTTCATCAAAATGTGTATCCTTCTCTAGATGCCATGTAATACTAGGTTTCTCTTTTTACCTTCTGATCAGAGCATGCACCAGATTATTCTTTTGGGTACGTCCCTAGCAACTAGCATGGCGAGTAAGGATCTTAGCTAATTATCTAGAGCAAGCTTCTGTATTACTTATGGATATTCTGGTGCAACATGAATCAAACCCAGGCAACATGAATCTAAGAAATAAATTATTAGAGATAGATAACTCCTAAAAGATAAGCTTGGAGGACTTTCGCAGAGCTCCCAGCCACGAAGATTTATCCAGCTTCCCCTTTGTGACCTAGCCGTTTGTGACAGGGTTGCCATGTGGTAGTGGCCATAGTGCCCAAAAGTGTGTCTGTAACAAGAGACTTCATCCTGCAAAATTATTCATGTGCTCCGGCAGTGATTTCTGACATCCTATACGGAGCAGTCAGCTGATAGAACCATATCTGTACTAATTAGAAGATGGTAGCTGAACATTTTGTTTACTGCATTGGTATTACTAATTTCCATATGTTTGAATTTTTTTACAAGGTAGGGGTTGCGTTCTATTTTACATTTGTTGTCAATGTATTTTTTATGTAATACTATGTCACTACTATATAACACTGATTTTTAGCGTAGATATCCATGAAGCCAGCCTCATGACACTTGACGAAACACGTGCGTACGTCAATGGTGTTGTTCAAGATAGGAACAATGGAGGCTAGAAGTATCTGTGTACACAAGTGCACAATTTGTCTTAGATATAAAAATGTATGAACGCTTTGCATGCAACATTGTGTTGCCTATTGTCACATTATGAAGTGTTCGCTTATGTCTTGGAGGTTTAATAATATGTGATATTCAATGAAAAAAATCTATTTAACAGTGTCGTCATATTTCGGAGCCATATACTGTGAAGTTCTGAACTATATATTTGACTAATATATATTTGATGACCAAACTGTCAATAATGGACTTCAAATGGCAACCTGTCTACTCTCATTTGAGCTACACGTATGAATCTCTTTCAGTGTAGGTTCAAATTTTTTAATATACAGTGCAGCGCAAAAAGGAAAATACGTTTACCTTGACAGATGCTATCGCATGCTATCATGCATTATGACATTCCAAAGATAATATAATTAATTTTGTACATGGAATCAAGGATTGCCGTATGCCCGTGCGTTGTGTTTCTTTCTACACACGGAAACAATAGTTCTTCAAGTGGCGCGGGCTTTTTGATCGTGGTGAGGAGGACAAAAACAGAAGAAGAAAAAACATTGTGTTTCTTTATATTTCTCGGACGCTCGTGTTTGACGTATATTTGTGAAATAAATTAATTGTTTCTTTCTATATATCTGGAGGCAAAGTTTGGAAAGGAGACATAAATTAGGAAATATATAATCCGGCGTTGATACATTTGCCGGGTGGAGCATGCAACCAAAATAATTTTATTCCATGTTTTCCTATAGTTTTTGTTATGGAATATTGTAACTACGGAAGGATATGGGCCACCTTCCGAGTACATGCCCACGATTCCTCCCGGCCAGGATATGTCAATTAGAACTATAATTATCCTTAAAGTCATTTCCTTCCAAAATGTTATAGTGTCCAATCTCCCGGTCCGGCCTACCATACGTTCAATGGGTTTCCCAGTGTGGCCATTAATATTCCCTTAATCGGTTTGTTTATAAGGAAAGTTAAATTATGCTTCTTCCGATCGGGAAAGGGAGACATATATAATAGATATATAATCCGGCGTATATTTATTTGCCCAGTGGAGTATGGAAGAAAAACATATGCTTGTCCTTTTATTAGCAAGGATTTGTAATGAAACATGCACGGATGGAATGATAAGGGGCACCTTCCAATCCATACAACATGCTAATGCGTCACCGACCTGGTGCCGGACGATTCCCCTCCGACACTCATATATATGGTCCGGCTGTGAGTCCACCGTTGTCCACTGCCCCCTCGCTCGCTCGTCCTGGTGCTAAGACGACTTTCTACCCGTGCCAATGGCTGCAATGCCGATTTTTGATGGAGTGAATGACGCAGTCGAGTACATATACAACTACGTCATGCTTTCCTCAGTCGAGGAGCAGTTAGAGTTTGTTCTGGCAGCCCTAAACTCTATCTATAATTTATTTGCAATTGTTAGCTGCAGATCCGTACCATTATACTATGCATTATCGGCTTCTTATTTTAAACCCGAGTAAAAATCTGTTCTTTCACCTAATCCACGTCGATGAGTTGGTCACGTTCATAAGTTGTTGCATGCATGCACTAGTTAGGATCATGAGATCCTTTCTAAGTCCATAAGGTTCTTAAGATCTAACGTAGTGGTTGCAAAAATCTGGTCATGCGCTAATATTATCCTTTTACATTACGCCATGTTAGTACCATCCACAACACGTTATTTTAAACTACAAATTTTCTATGAATTGTAGTATATTGCAACGGGTCCTGGTGCATGATACATGTACCATCTATAGATTTTATCATAACTGTAATAGGAACAAGTTGCAACCGAACATATCATAATAGATTTGATTATCTTACGAAATAGTACTTATGTCCTCAAATGACACTACAACTCCAATTTTTAGGTACATACATTTCAGACCTTTCTAAAGTTTTGAAAAAATATACTATTGTTTGCCCACACATTGAAGTACAATATTTTTATGATACCCTGATTTTATCATGCCGGTTGCAGCACAATATGGATAAGGAGCCCTCGTCCATTCGTGATCGAGTTAAGTCTACGGACTATCCAAGACACCATGCGAGGTGATACATGGGTCAATCCGAGCTGCTTCGATCTTGCAGTGCGTAAGCTTAGTAGCGACGCGATACAAAGGAACGCAGGAACAGACTTTGTTGGCTCCACGCATATGTTTGATTTGCAATTCCATGGCCTAGCACGGGTGTTGAGTCAGACTGGCTTATGCCAAGCTGAACGCACCAACTTGTTGATTAACAATGTCATTGTACGGCCTTTGCCGAAATACAACGTGCTCATGACCCCGTCCATTGTAAGGATTTTCCTTCTTAAAAGTTGGTGTGTATAGTATCTGTTCACCATTAACTTTGTATACCTATTGCAATACCTATTGCCCTTGTATTTGGTGGATTCCTCCTACGGCCTCCTTGCAGTTAATATTGAAAATAGGAGGACTCTCTTGATTGATCATTCTAACAAGTCATTCCTAGGCTCAGAGGACTTTCATGACAAGGAACTTAAGAAGGAAGCCCTGATAGTTCTGAAAGAATTTGGCAGTGTATTGCAACAGGAGAGGCCTGGTTTGAATCCCCAACTCGTGGATTGGCCACAAGATCATACCTATATTACAGCCCCGCGGTAATAGTTTTAATTGGTCATGCACAATACAGCCTCACTGGTATAGGTTCTAACATATGGAGTTTTTTGTCACAGCCTGGACTCTGGATTCAAACTCCTACAGGAGATGGCTCACCAAGATGATACTCTCGGGTATAACATTTCCAGGACTTCGGTAGGTGCATATATAACAAGTTTCTCTCTTCCATATCATTGTTGAATATAAATTTATGTTCTTCCACTCACATAGGTTTGTTGTGCAATTCATTCTTCAACAATTTATTCCCTACACATATATATATAACAATTCATTTTTTTTATGTTTTCTAGGATTCAATACAGCTCAGAAAGAACTTGCTGGTCCAGATGCTGATGATCAAAGGCAATGAAGCAGCTGGAAACATCCCAGCTAAAATTACAGCGGCCTTGAGGTTTTTGGACGAATGACTATGGACTGATGCATATTGAAATGTCGCAGATATAATAAGCCAATAGAGCTTTGTTAGGGATCAAATATCAGATTTATCCTTTTGGCAATATGAATAATGTATTGGATTATATATATGTAGGGAATAAATGCTTCGATGGCACCCTCTAGCTTCGTATTCGCTTCAACGTTGTCTGCTTGTTTTGGTTCTATCTATATAATTTGGCTTGTATGTATATTTTGTACTATAATACCTGTGCGGTCAGGAGCAGGTTTGTTGCTCCCGGTGAACCGGAGGCATTTTGAAGGTAATAATCTTTTTGAATGCCCGTGCTGATCAGATGATCAGATGACATTTTCTGAAATATTTTTAAAGTTTAAAGAGTGATTGATGGTGGCATCCACTAGCTATGTTGGTTGTATATCTATCTTTCCTTCTATCTAAATTTTATGGTTGTAGACCAGACAGTTTGGACCAGGTTTGCTCAAGGTGAACCTAAGTACTTTTGTGTTGGACCATGGCAGGTTCACAACGTACTCAAAGTCCGGCAGGTGATGTTTTCAGACATTCCGTGCCTCGCATCATATACTACCTCGTATAGTATAACTCCATCCTATACGAGGTTTTCTTCATCGGAAATAATCAGCTAGAGAATAGTCAACAAACATATGACGGTCATACAGGCACCATATACTACCTCGTATAGTATAACTCCATCCATACACGCACTGTTATACTATACGAGGTTTTCTTCGTCCGAAATAATCACATTCCAGCTAGAGAATAGTCAATAAACATATGACGGTCCTACGGCACGTACCTTGCATATATTCTTAAATTTTGAAGTTGTCCTTGATCTTGCTCTCTCGCCGTTGCCTTTAATTCCAGCTAGCGAATAAACGCTGATTATCTTTTATGTGCTCCTGAATAGAGTAACAAAAATGAGAGAGGAATAGTTTTTCTTATTGATCAGTACCTACAGTAAAAAAGTAAAACCACGGTAACAGTAGATATGTTAGTGTGCAGGCTGTGAATTTTAATGAGTTGCATACAAATCAATGATAACTTCATAATTTAATGAGTTACATACATCGCGGGTGCCTTGGTGTAAAATACGTCCTCAAACCCGTTGCAAGTTGTGAGCAAGTTAGATAAATTCCTTAGCGTGCCACTGACTGAAGAGGAGGATAGAGCTCTGGTGTTGCTAAAGAGGTGGTGAGACTCTCCAGTTTTGAGACACTTACCAGCCTATAAGTTAACCAGGTTGGGGCCGTTAGCCACGGAAACAAAGTTTAATTTGGTAATTCCTGGTTTATAGGAAATCAGGAGTAGGGGACTGGGTGAACCACATGAGCCGCGAGATGGGTGAGAAGTTAGACTGCATCAGCCAACAAAAGCTTCAGTGGTTTGGGCTTGTGCTTCAAGTCAATTTTGTTATCTGTTCTGCTATCAATATCCATAAGCACATTACAGAATGTTCCCTACTTATATCTTACTCAGTCTACTGTATAATGTTGTCAAAAATCTGATCCCAGTGTTGTGCAACAAGATTACGAGTGTGTGCATTTTATCTGATACCTGTGTCAACTGTACACCATAAGCAAGCTGGCATTTGAAAACTACGGTCTTTTGTAAAGAAAACAAATTAAGTAACCATTTGATCTCAACACATTTTGCCCGTACACTTTTGCAGGATCTTCAGCAAGTAGGGGTGATGAAAATTAGATAAAAAATGTTTTGTTTAGGTTTGGCCCCCTCAGACTTGTCCATCAACATTCTAAAACCATCAACCTTGGGGGTCTTATCTGAGGTTAAGTGGTTTCAAAGATGACAGTGGCCTTGTATTTGACTCAGGCCGGGCTAAGTGGTTTCAAAGGGAACCTGGTGGGCTGGTTGCTGTTGTACTCACAATATCACAGACCCCCACACATATATAATCCCAGGCTTGCATATCCGGTGCAGTGATTGTTCGACATAAACTTGCGAGTACAGGAACCTACTACTACTAAGCTACTATACTAATCAAGTCACATTTTGTTCAATTTGCTACCATGTAGTTGTGTAGAGGATGTACCTGGCTGGGCAAAGTCGCTCGAGTCTGCTCTGTCTCACCATCAAAAATCACCACCGTGGACGTGTCTTGGCCGTCGGGGATACGTCTTCGCCCTGGCCCTTCCTGTGAGGCCGGGTCACGGCTCCTCGATACATCAGCGAGGAGGATATCAGGTCATGGAAGCAAAAAGGAAGAATTTTCTTCAAGTTGCTACCATGTAGAGGATGTACCTAGCTGGGCAAATTCGCAGGAGTCTGCTCTGTCACAGATGGGCTGCAGCAGTTCCACGCCCCCTTGTGACCTACGGCCGCTCGTACTCAGTCGATGTCGACCTTGCAAAAGATCGATGATGCATTAGGTGCATTTGTGTTTTGATTGTGCAAACAACAAAATCCGAAGGCTGTTAATTGCCATCTTTCAGAAACAAAACATTTAAGATTGTTTGTTTGTTAATTTAACTTGATTTATAGTACATGTTGAACTAATTAAATACACATAAAATATATAGAAAGTTCATGTTTACCTCTTCAAATTGAACAATATTAAAAAAGAATAAATATTTAAATAGACAAATAAGATATTTCGTTTTTATATGGGAAAATTTTAGAAGAACAAACAAGTAACTTAGTGGCATGCAATCAATGATAAGTTGTTTATTTAATTAATACAACAATTTAATTATTTAGTAAGTTCTGATTTCTGACATATTTTCTAATTTATTAAGAGGTGTGCGTTTCATGAAAAAAGGAAAGATATATGCACCATACATAAGTACATATCTGAAAAAGGAAAGATATCTGCGCCATACATAAGAATATATCTGAAAAAAGGAAAGATATCTGCTACCCAGCCTTCCCCTGCATGGCCTACCTATATATGTTAACCTCATGTGCCATCCCTCATCCCCCTCCTTACTCTCCCTTCCCCCATCACAGATATCAAAGGATCAAAATACCCACTTGGAGGACAAATTCCCGAGGAGTACCTTCTGTAAGCAAGGGGCATCAAGAAGGCGAGTTCCTCTAGGTATGCAAATTTCTAGATCTTCCTCTTCTGTAAAAGGGTAACAGTTATTATATTAGGATCATGTTTGGTCAGGCATACCATCAAATTCCGAAAAAACACCAGTGGAGATAGTGCCATCTTATAAAAAGATCATAGCCAATACAATTGACTGTAGATCTAATCAAGCAGTCCTATTAGGTGGGCTGCAACTGAATACAAACAGTTCTTTCAGATATTATAGGCTAATAGTCTATTCTGGACATCTCACGTGTGTCATACACCTAACTTTTGAAGTCATGACCATAGTTGACTGCCTAACTTTTTAATGAAATCTCATATATATATTTGAGCCAGAAAAACAAACAAATAACTTATTAAGTGTTTCAACATGCCAGAAAACAAACAAATATAATAGGACTGCTTGAAGATATATATCATCAGAGTCATAATATTAAGTCATTACATGTAATAGAAATTGCTTGAGGACAAAATGCTTCGATGGAATAGTCTAAAATTATTCACAATGGATATGTAATACTCTAATACCAACTATATCCCAACCGAATGAATCTACATTATCAAGATAGAGCAAGTAATACAATGAATATAACAAATTGAGGACAGTGTCAAAGCACAGCATCTGGACAAGCAAGCAATAAAAGCAAACTTGGGCAGGAAGATCTGTTGCTGTATGATGCAGTACGTAGAAGGTTGCATAGTTAAATTAAAATAAACTACCACTGGTTTTGAACAGAAAAACTATACAGAAGTCAAGGGGAGTAATTGTATATGACATAAATAAAAGAATATATAAGGAATACAGATTCAGGCATAAGTTCCAGGTAAGCATGGTACAAAGTACAGAAAACAAGATAATATGCTGCGCATAAAATTATATACAATTTACCAGCTTTCCAATTCTTTGTGAACTGTTCTCTTTCTCTTGAAGTACTTTTTGAACTCTTTGTACAGCAGCTCTAGCATTTTCAATCTCCATGCGTGCATTAGTTCGTTCTTCGTCAACAATTCTCCTAGCATCTTCAGAAGCCTGTGAACGATATAGAAAGAGTGATTTGTGAAAATGAAAATGGGAATATACCAAGATTAAGCATACTTGATATGGATAAATGATGTTTATAAAAAATACTAAAACGACGCGCCAATCCAAGAGGAATTGGAACATGCTTTACTCACAAATCATTGCCAGCATGTTATTTTCTTAACCATGGTAAGAAAATCAGGCAGAACTCCTAAAAATTTGCTGTTCAACAAACCATCGGCAGGCCCCTGAAAATTTGCTGTGCATTTGCAAGGAAAGAACACCATTTCAAATTTGTAGTACTGTTTGATAGTCTATTTCAGAAGTCCCAACAAAGGCAAAACTTCAGCTTGGCTTGCTTAATCATTGCAGATAATTTACATTTAAAAACGACGGAACTAAGTTTTCCTCCAAAGCCAGTAGCAAGCAGGGAAAATACACATGACATTTGATAGTACATTGTAAACAGAGAACACAGAATGGATCATGGTACTAAAATGTGCTTACAAAGGTCCATAGAATAAAGATACTTCCAAAGTACGAGGATCAACTCACCAGTTTCAGTGAAGTCACTATTCTCGTGACCTCGGTTTTCTGCTGAAGCAACTCATTTTCTCTTTTGGACAGCTGAACTGCTAAAATATCCACCTATAGAAAGTGTCAAACTATTAAAGTGCTCACAAACAAAGGGATGATTTAGGCATATATATTTAGCTGGAGACTTCTTTTAAGAAACCATATTGGTTAGTTTAGAACACTTGCAGCGTCATTAAAGATACTCTAAAAATGCACTGAGGAACAATAATCCTTCACGTGGTTGTAAATATGGTTCAAAAGAAGAAAAACCAACCATAGATACTGATTCCTCAAATTCATCCTTATATTTGCCAGCTACTTGTCCTCTCAGTGACTCCAATACACTCTTTAGATTCTTCAGAAGGATGTCTCGCTCCAATAAAGCCACTTGTTTACATTTAACCTGAGAGTTAAAGCCAATGCAATAACTTAAGGTCTGTAATAACTGGACCAATTGCTAAATGAGTGTTCAGGAATCAGGAAGACCCATACCTCATTAGATAATAATGTGGCAGTACTGAGGCCCTTCTCAAATTTCATTGCGAGCTCGCGGACTGAAAGACGCTGACGCCGATCAAGCAGATCTGCTGTCTCTTTGGCAACAGACTCCTTAAGTCATGGTGTTTCTGGCTCATCAGCAAATTTGATGACTATCCCATTCGTACCATTCTTGTAGGTAGGGAATTTATTTCTGATGACATTTACTAGGCGCAACGGCCCAGACCAGTTGTTCTGACCCTGTGTCTTCTGCCGAAAATCAAGAGTTGATGCCCGAGTCATCGATAAGTAATTCTCACCCCTAATTCCAAAAAAAACAAGCGTCAGTATCTCAAAAGATCACTGGTGGACACAATGAATAAATCATTGGTGAAAATGGTTCATACATCACCGTTTTCTGTTTTAATGACCCATCGACAAACATAAAAGATGGAAAAGGGGAACCCAATAAATATCACCGAAATAAAAATTGTCAAACTGCAGCATGGAAGCTGATGAAAAGGCAGAAGCAAGTGGAAGAGTTCTCCCCTCCAAAAGAAAGAGAACAAAAGCCATACGAGTTCATCAAGCCTTGGGCATGTGCTACTACCAACCCTCAAGTGTTGTAGTTATAATCATCGCAAGATCGTACAGAATCACCCACTAAACTCAGGACTACAGACCTGCATTAGAAGCAACTGGGATCGGGAGAACCAACTAACTTCAACTAACAATCACGATTTGCAAAAGTGGGAACTGAGAGAATTATGTCTCAATTAAGCTTTGCAAATCATCAACAAAATCCCAATTTGATGCTACTTTCATAGAGGAACTAAAGAGAAAGCATGCTTGGTTACTAGCAACAACATTCCATAGAAGATCGACAACAAAGCATACTCTTTGATTCAGATTTTTTGCTCCCATCCTCTTTCCGCACCTCCTTCTTCTCCTTCGGGAAGTCTGAACCATTAAGGGCCAAATCATCAATACAACCACCAACTAAGAAGATGATTTCTCATATTACATTCTTGAAAGGAAAACACACTCTCTAAAGAATAAACGCGACACCCATTTTTGTTCCATTTTATAATATGAATTGCCAGTTTTTATATTCAAATGTCATATCTAGATGTAGTATGGTTAAAAATTTGCATATGCTACCTGATTAGTTAGTGTAGGCATGAGAGTCATGCACTTCTTGTTCCAGTTTAGCTCTTGAGAAGCACATACCACTGAATCCCTCTTCAATAATAACTCCTCCAACTTCCTTTCTTTTATGAAGATAATGTATCATCTTTCAAAAAGATACTGCATCATGTGAACTCTTGGATCCACTCACAACCAGAAGGGGCCGCAATTTAGAGCAGAATAATACTCAGTTAAATCAGATTTTCTAACAAAGCCCTTTAACAGAACAAAATATGGACAGTCTTGAAAAGGAATATTCATGGTGATATCTCAGTGAGGCGATGCACCTGGCGACTAACCGAATTGACGGGGAGGAGCATACGGCAGGGTCAGGGAGAGAGAGATTACCTGGACCTGGACGATCGCGCGGGAGAGGGTGGAGAGGCTCATCTTGGCGATGGCGAGGGAACCAGGAGGATGGAGGGACCCAGCGTCGCCGGTGAGCATGCCGACCTCGAGCGCCTCCTCGAGCACTTCGGGGCCGGATTGGAAGGAACAGGGTAGAGTAGGGCGTGCAAGTCCCGAGCCTCCGCGTCCGCATCCAACGGCGCCTAGCACTGGCGCGAGCATGCCGAGCTCGAGGACCTCCTTGGCCACTTCTGTGATCTGATTCGAAGGGGAGGGGCGGCCTGCTAGGGAGCGGCGACGCTGGTGACGAAGGGGAGGGCAGCCTGACCAGGGAGCGCCGGCGGTGGTGACGAAGGGAAGGGGGTGGCCTGACCAGGGAGCGCTGGTTGTGGTGGAGAGAATGGGGAACGGAGGAGATTGTGAGGCAGTGGTGGGGAACTATCCAGAGAAGAATGTGAGGCGGCAGTGGAGAGGATGACTGACGTTTTTTTTTTGAGAAATCTGACTTTTTTTCTTAATACTACTACGTAGACTACTGTACTAGGCAGTGACGGGGGAGAGATTGTGATTGATCATGGCGTTGTCCGATCCAAAAAAGAAATGGTCTTCTTTTTATCGGCCGTGTCTGATTCACCTCACATTGTTCTAATAAAATCCATTATTTTTATAGTCATAATCATTTGATGCTTTAAAAGGTTTCCTGTATAAATAATATCTATAAAAGTTGAAAAAAATACTGGTAAAAAACACATTTGATATATCTGAATTTTAGTTGAGGAAATGAGTATGAGTAAATAAATTCAAACACGAGCCAAAAGCTTTGATGTTTTCTTGATTATTAAGAAGATTGTCAGGCCCCGCGCTACTACTAACTAATTGGGAATTAAAATAAATAAATTTCATCCATGGTTGCTGCTGCTGGGCGTCATTACTATTTTTTCAGATATTATATATGATTATATTATGCAGTAGAAAACATCATTTATATTTCATCATATATATTTCATCGTAGATACAAAGTGATGGGTTCCGACATATGCACTGATGTAACGATGACAGACCGCACTGAAACACCACGAGAAGAGGTGCATATAGCTAACCTTCCTCTGTATGTATATTATACATGAAAACACGAAAGGTCTATTTTTATATTTTTTTTCAGAATATAGGAGACATGGATATGGACTTTGGAGATGCACGGAAAGAATCCATTGAGGGTTCATATGCGATGTTGCTGCAAGGGGACAAAAATTCACAACATAAAAATGTCGAAGAGGTTATATCTCATAACAAACCAAAAAAGGATGCTAATTTACATGTTATCTCACAAGGTATTTTTTTAATATTACTATCAATCTTATTTTTGTGATATTGCCTCTTGTATTCAACTATTTTTGCTCAGTTTGATTGCTAAATTGGCTCATTTATTTATGAATTCGACAGACTATGTTTGTACCCCTAGGGATATTACAGTCATCGAGTCAGTCAAGTCTGCCCCCAAGAATACCCAGTTCGTGGACATTGGAGATGCCTTGTTATCAACCGACGATTTGGAATGCCTTATGAAAGATGATATGTTCTTACATGACGGTGTAAGACCAATTGCACAAACTTTGTAATTAATAATATGAACAATATTTAATATTGTAAAATGTACACATAATCTAAATGTTGATTACAGGTGATAAATGCTTACATATATTGCATGCTTGCTCACGACCATCTACAAGACAGAGCGGGTGAAAAGGTACACGTTGTTAGCACGTTTGTATCTGGCCAGATAAAAGAAGACGGGGAAAGAGACATAGACCCATCAAAATATCACCGCATCGTGCATCATGTTAATACTTATCTACAGCAAGACATGGTTAGTTTTTGTCTCGTTATCCATGCATATAATTATGTATTGTTTTTATTAATTCATATGTATAATGATTTATTAATATTTATATCTAATTGCGACCGTGACTTGTATGATATTTACACCAGTTATTCATTCCGATTAACATGCCGAGCTACCATTGGTATCTAGCAGTCGTCAATGCCAAAAAACGTGAGATTCAAGTATTGGACTCACTTGGTTCTCGGGTCAAACGCAATGACCTTGCTACTACGGTAACTATCTATTATTTTTATTCATCTTAACATATGTTTTTGTTTGTCTTGATCCCTACTATTTCTTATATATAAAATAGTTACTAGGACTCGAGAAGTGTCTGAAACTTGTAGAGCATAGACCGGATTTTATCAGAGGTCATAAGTGGCCCGATCTGAATGTTACAAAAGGGACGGTTGTAGAGCAGTTTCATGAGGCAATACAAACCGATGGGTAAGCACTTGTTACAATGGTTTGTTTATTTGATTCATCTGTGTGGTATTCTAAAGCATTATTTTATAATATTATAGCGTATCATGTGGACTGTTTATGCTAAATTATATGGAATACTGGACATCACATGCACTGTCAGACCAATTCACCCAGGTATTTCGTTTTTATACGTTATCTCATTATTTTATCTCAAAATAATATATAAGTTGTTTTTATATATATCTTGTAGGAGGATATGAAACATTTTCGACAAAAATTAGCTGTCATTTTGCTCGATTCAGAGCTGAATAAGCTAAAAGGAGGTCCCATATACCATCAACCTGACGATCAAGAAAATTTAGCTAATTCTGATCTCGAGATACTGGACAATCCATCTGACGTAGTCAAAGACAAACGTCCTGCACCAATCACTATCATACCCACGGACCAACGTGAATTACTTGCCGGTCTCTGCAACTACATCATGTCGATCGATGATGCCGGTTGTTTGGAGTAAGTATCAGGTATCAATATTTAATGTGAGGTTGTATATTATTGTTCTTCTTACCATCCAATTTATAGGAAGGTATGGGTCCGGAGCTCGACACCCGATCCAATGGGCTTAAGTCTTAAGAAACTTCAGTGCATACTTAACATAGAGCAGCCCATGGACAATGATTGCTTCAACACAGCCGTGCGTATGCTGGCATGTGACGAGGGAGTATTGTTCACAAACCCTCCTGTACACTACATGGATCTACGATTTTGTGTAAGTTATCGTAACTCTTCATTCTATGTGTCATTAGCATCAACATGTTGAAGCAATATTTCTTTTTTTTACTTAGTCCATGATGCTAGAGTCAACACGAGGTCAGAAGTTTTGCGAGAAGAAAACTATCCAGACGTTGGCAACATTATTTGATAGCTGGCCTGGGATGGACAATGACATCTCATCGTGCAACAAGGTAAGTAAAGTATTTTGTCCATTGTTATCATGGTTTATTGTTGTTTCTAATAGCTCCACTTGTAGATTTATCTTCCCTATGCATCCATCGGCCGATACATCTTGTACGTCATCGAGAAAGAGGCACATCGTCTATATATTCTGGATCCTATTCAAACATCACAATCGTTAGAGGAAAAAAATTGAGGCATGCACTGAAATTAAAAAGTTTTGCAAGGGATTTCAAAGAAGCACTCGAAATAAAGCTGCCTGGTTGGAATTATGATATATCTAAATGGCAACGTTTATTTCCGTTCGGTGTTCCAACGAGTATAGACGGGTAATGGATTCATAACAAAAACATTTACTTTTGTTATCACTATATTCTATATATTATTAATCTAAAGTTTTGCAGGAATGTGTCTGGCTATTTTGTTTTTCATTTTATGCTCTGGTGGAACGGTAAAGAATTGGTCAAGCCGATTTGCACGGTGAGTATTGTCAGTTACATGTTTTAAGAGCTTCGGCGTGAAATTTTCATAATAACTACATGTATTGTTTGTGCAGGATGGGTATGAATTGAGGAAGCAGTTTTTATTACACTTGCTAAAACATCGTGGGAATGAAGCTAAAGGAAACTTTCCTGATATTGTGAAAGAATTACTTAAGCGCATCATCTAGATATTAATAGTTTTGTAATAGATGTTTAGTTGGAACATCGCTCGGTTTGTTACATGGACATGTCGTTAATTTTTCTTCATGTTATCAATTTACATTGCAAAAATGAACTTCAGTTATTAAATAATTGTATTTGTGTTTTATTGTTTGTACGTGTGGAATTTAACATGTAACTCTTGTAAACTATTTCAAGAGCCCGTGGCAACGCACGGGCACTCTACTAGTCTAATCTAACATAACGATTCGATCGATAGAAAAAAAACAAGAGCGAACAGAGGAGGAGCGCTCCTGTGCTTACAGAGAGGAGCTCGTGTAGGCAGGGAAGTGGATGTCGTCGGGGGCGACGGCTCCGGTGACCGGCGGCGGAGACGGCGATGTCCAGTGGATGGAGAACTCCGAGAGGGTCCGATTTTCTGTTGAAGGTGGAGGTCGGGGATGTCCAGGCGAGCGGGGCGACTCAAGAAGCTCCTGTGAACCCGGAGCTCTAGCGACGGCGGACGAGGTTGAGGACGAGGCTCTGGTGTTCCCCGGGTGGCGTGGTTATGTCAAATAGATGCACAGTCCCGAGGGGAAGTAGAGTATGGAAGGAGGGGTCCCGGAAAGCTCACCGGCGGTCGGATTCAAGCGATGAACTCTGCTTGGCCGACCTAGATTGGAACGACGAGGGCGTCGTCTAGAGGTCGTCTTGGGCGTGGGTTTTCAAAGGGAAACGGGAGAGGACGGCCTCGCGTATTTATAGGACATGAGGCTTGGGGAAGGGGTGGACTCGGGGTAGGGTTCCCATGAAGATCGGGCGCGGCGGCGGCGTTGTGTACGCGTACGCGTATGTCTCTGTTTTGAGTCGTGGGGAAGAAGAAAGAAAGGTGTGGCCTGCCTGGCAGCGACCGTGGGGAAGGGAGAGAGGGACGCACGTGAGAGAGAGGTGGCGGCGGCGCTCCTAGGAGTTCCTCCCGAGCGTAGGGGCGCGCGTGCGCTAGCCCTAGCGCTGGGCTGGGCCGACTCGCTGGCCTGCAGGGCGCTTTTTTTGTTTTTTTTCGAAAAAATGATTTTTCTGTTTTTTTCTAAAACAACGAGGAAAAAAAACAATAACAGAAAAAACAAATATAGGCATATTATATACCAAAATTTTCAGAATTAAAATTCCTAAAATATGAACATATTTAAAGATACAAATAAAATCCACAAAAATTTACATAAAGCAAACAGTGTTACTGTTGCAATAAAACCCAATAAAAATCATTTTTAAAATACCAAAATAATTTCAAATTTATTTTCTCCTAATTTTCCATTGAAGGGAATCATTTTACCCTGGTTTCCATTTATTTATCTTTAGGAGAAAAATAATTTGAATAAAATCCAAATAATTCCAAATTTAAAGGGAGTTTCAAAATACTTCCAAATGACTTTCAATTTGATTCTTTGTAACTTCCAACTCGTATTTCATATAATTGAAGAAGTCATTTTTGTTGGGTAACGTAGTAATTTCAAAAAATTTACTACGCACACCCAAGATCATGGTGATGCATAGCAACGAGAGGGGAGAGTGTTGTCCACGTACCCTCGTAGACCGACAGCGGAAGCGTTATCACAACGCGGTTGATGTAGTCGTACGTCTTCACGATCCGACCGATCAAGTACCGAACGCACGGCACCTCCGAAGTTCTACACACGTTCAGCTCGATGACGTCCCTCGAACTCCGATCCAGCCGAGTGTTGAGGGAGAGTTTCGTCAGCACGACGGCGTGGTGACGATGATGATGTTCCACCGACGCACGGCTTCGCCTAAGCTCCACGACGGTATTATCGAGGTGTAATCTGGTGGAGGGGGCACCGCACACGGCTAAAATATCGTATATCAAGTGTGTTCTCAGGTGCCCCCTGCCCCCGTATATAAAGGAGAAAGGGGGAGGCCGGCTGCCCTAGGCGCGCCAAGGAGAGAGGGGGAGTCCTCCTCCTAGTAGAAGTAGGACTCCCCTTTCCTAGTCCTACTAGGAAAAGAGGGGGGGAAGGAAAGAGAGGGAGAGGGAGAGGGAAAGGGGGCTGCGCCCCCCTCTCCTAGTCCAACTAGGACTCCCCTTGGGAGGGGGCGCGCCACCTCATGGCTGCTGCCCTCTCTCTCCCCTCAAGGCCCACCAAGGCCCAATACTTCCCCGGGGGGTTCCGGTAACCCTCCGGCACTCCGGTTTAATCCGAAACTTCTCCGGAACACTTCCGGTGTCCGAATATAGTCGTCCAATATATCAATCTTTACGTATCGACCATTTCGAGACTCCTCGTCATGTCTGTGATCACATCCGGGACTCCGAACAACCTTCGGTACATCAAAACATATAAACTCATAATATAACTATCATCGTAACTTTAAGCGTGCGGACCCTTTGGGTTCGAGAACTATGTAGACATGACCGAGACACCTCTCTGGTCAATAACCAATAGCGGGACCTGGATGCCCATATTGGCTCCCACATATTCTACGAAGATCTTTATCGGTCAGACCGCATAACAACATACGTTGTTCCCTTTGTCATCGGTATGTTACTTGCCCAAGATTCGATCGTCGGTATCTCGATACCTAGTTCAATCTCGTTACCGGCAAGTCTGTTTACTCGTTCCGTAATACATCATCCCGCAAATAACTCATTAGTCACAATGCTTGCAAGGCTTATAGTGATGTGCATTACCGAGTGGGCCCAGAGATACCTCTCCGACAATCGGAGTGACAAATCCTAATCTCGAAATACGCCAACCCAACAAGTACCTTTGGAGACACCTGTAGAGCACCTTTATAATCACCCAGTTACGTTGTGACGTTTGGTAGCACACAAAGTGTTCCTCCGGTAAACGGGAGTTGCATAATCTCATAGTCATAGGAACATGTATAAGTCATGAAGAAAGCAATAGCAACATACTAAACGATCGGGTGCTAAGCTAACGAAATGGGTCAAGTCAATTACGTCATTCTCCTAATGAGGTGATCCCGTTAATCAAATGACACCTCATGTCTATGGCTAGGAAACATAACCATCTTTGATTAACGAGCTAGTCAAGTAGAGGCATACTAGTGACACTCTGTTTGTCTATGTATTCACACATGTATTACGTTTTTGGTTAATACAATTCTAGCATGAATAATAAACATTTATCATGATATAAGGAAATATATAATACTTTATTATTGCCTGTAGGTCATATTTCCTTCAGTCTCCCACTTGCACTAGAGTCAATAATCTAGTTCACATCGCCATGTGATTTAACATCAATAATTCACATCACCATGTGATTAACACCCATAGTTCACATCTCTATGTGACCAACACTCAAAGGGTTTACTAGAGTCAATAATCTAGTTCACATTGCTATGTGATTAACACCCAAAGAGTACTAAGGTGTGATCATGTTTTGATTGTGAGATAATTTTAGTCAATGGGTCTGTCACATTC
The DNA here is from genome assembly GCF_018294505.1 of Triticum aestivum. Lineage (NCBI taxonomy): Eukaryota > Viridiplantae > Streptophyta > Magnoliopsida > Poales > Poaceae > Triticum > Triticum aestivum. Next base: position 294,208,006 of record NC_057814.1, on the reverse strand, counting down.
AGATCCGTAAGTATTTTGCAAATTTCTATGTCTACAATGCTCTGCACGGAGCTACTCTAGCTAATTGCTCCCACTTTCAATATGTATCTAGACCGAGACTTAGAGTCATCTAGATTTAGTGTCAAAACTTGCATCGACGTAACCCTTTACGACGAACCTTTTGTCACTTCCATAATCAAGAAACATTTCCTTATTCCACTAAGGATAATTTTGACCGCTGTCCAGTGATCTACTCCTTGTTCACTATTGTACTCCCTTGCTAAAATCAGTGTAGGGTATACAATAGATCTGGTACACAGCATGGCATACTTTATAGAACCTATGGCCAAGGCATAGGGAATGACTTTCATTCTCTTTCTATCTTCTGCCGTGGTCGGGCTTTGAGTCTTACTCAATTTCACACCATGTAACACAGGCAAGAAACTCTTTTCTTTGACTGTTCTATTTTGAACTACTTCAAAATCTTGTTAAGGTATGTACTCTTTGAAAAACTTATCAAGCGTCTTGATCTATCTCTATAGATCTTGATGCTCAATATGTAAGCAGCTTCACCGAGGTCTTTCTTTGAAAAACTCCTTTCAAACACTCCTTTATGCTTTGCAGAATAATTCTACATTATTTCTGATCAACAATATGTCATTCACATATACTTATCAGAAATGCTGTAGTGCTCCCACTCACTTTCTTGTAAATACAGGCTTCACTGCAAGTCTGCATAACACTATATCCTTTGATCAACTTATCAAAGTGTATATTCCAACTCCGAGATGCTTGCACCAGTCCATAGATGGATCGCTTGAGCTTGCATATTTTGTTAGCACCTTTAGGATTGACAAAACCTTCTGGTTGCATCATATACAACTCTTCTTTAATAAATCCATTAAGGAATGCAGTTTTGTTTATCCATTTGTCATATTTCATAAAATGCGGCAATTGCTAACATGATTCAGACAGACTTAAGCATAGATACGAGTGAGAAACTCTCATCGTAGTCAACACCTTGAACTTGTCGAAAAACCTTTTTGCGACAATTCTAGCTTTGTAGATAGTAACACTACTATCAAGGTCCGTCTTCCTCTTGACGATCCATTTAATCTCAATTGCTTGCCGATCATCGGGCAAGTCAACCAAAGTCCACACTTTGTTCTCATACATGGATTTCATCTCAGATTTCATGGCCTCAAGCCATTTTGCGGAATCTGGGCTCACCATCGCTTCTTCATAGTTCGTAGGTTCGTCATGGTCTAGTAACATAACCTCCAGAATAGGATTACCGTACCACTCTGGTGCGGATCTTACTCTGGTTTACCTATGAGGTTTGGTAGTAACTTGATCTGAAGTTACATGATCATCATCATTAACTTTCTCCTAATTGGTGTAGGAGTCACAGGAACAGATTTCTGTGATGAACTACTTTCCAATAAGGGAGCAGGTACAATTACCTCATCAAGTTCTACTTTCCTCCCACTCACTTCTTTCGAGAGAAACTCCTTCTCTAGAAAGGATCCATACTAAGCAACGAATGTCTTGCCTTCGGATCTGTGATAGAAGGTGTACCCAACTGTCTCCTTTTGGTATCCTATGAAGACACATTTCTCCGATTTGGGTTTGAACTTATCTGGATGAAACTTTTTCACATAAGCATCACAACCCCAAACTTTAAGAAACGACAACTTTGGTTTCCTGCCAAACCACAGTTCATAAGGCGTCGTATCATCGGATTTTGATGGTGCCCTATTTAACGTGAATGTAGCTGTCTCTAATGCATAACCCCAAAACGATAGTGGTAAGAGACATCATAGATTGCACTATATCCAATAAAGTACGTTTATGACGTTCGGACACACCATTATGCTGTGGTGTTCCAGGTGGCGTGAGTAGTGAAACTATTTCACATTGTTTTAACTGAAGGCCAAACTCGTAACTCAAATACTCTTCTCTATGATCAGATCATAGAAACTTTATTTTCTTGTTACGATGATTTTCCACTTCACTCTGAAATTATATGAACTTTTCAAATGTTTCAGACTTATGTTTCATTAAGTAGATATACCCATATCTGCTCAAATCATCTGTGAAGGTGAGAAAATAACGATATCCGCCACGAGCCTTAATATTCATTGGACCACATACATCTGTATGTATGACTTCCAACAAATCTATTGCTCTCTCCATAGTACCGGAGAACGGCGTTTTAGTCATCTTGCCCATGAGGCATGGTTCGCAAGCATCAAGTGATTCATAATCAATTGATTCCAAAATCCCATCAGTATGGAGTTTCTTCACGCGCTTTACACCAATATGACCTAAAGGGCAGTGCCACAAATAAGTTGCACTATCATTCTTAACTTTGCATCTTTTGGCTTCAATATTATGAATATGTGCATCACTATGATCGAGATCCAACAAACCAATTTCATTGGTGTGTATGACCATAGAACGTTTTTTTATTCATGTAAACAGAACAACAATTGTTTTCTAACTTAAATGAATAACCGTATTGCAATAAACATGATCAAGTCATATTCATGCTCAACGCAAACACCAAATAACACTTATTTAGTTTCAACACTAATCCCGAAAGTACAGGGAGTGTGTGATGATGATCATATCAATCTTGGAACTACTTCCAACAAACATCATCACCTCGCCTTTTACTAGTCTCTGTTTATTCTGCAACTCCCGTTTCGAGTTACTACTCTTAGCAAATGAACCAGTATCAAATACCGAGGGGTTGCTATAAACACTAGTAAAGTACACATCAATAACGTGTATATCCAATATACCTTTGTTCACTTTGCCATCCTTCTTATCCACCAAATAGTTGGGGTAGTCCCGCTTCCAGTTGACCAGTCCCTTTGCAGTAGAAGCACTTAGTCTCAGGCTTAGGTACAGACTTGGGCTTCTTCACTTGAGTAGCAACTTGCTTGCCGTTCTTTTGAAGTTCCCCTTCTATCCCTTTGCCCTTTTCTTGAAACTAGTGTCTTGTTAACCATCAACACTTGATGCTCTTTCTTGATTTCTACCTTCGTCGATTTCAGCATCGCGAAGATCTCGGGAATTACTTTCGTCATTCCTTACATACTATAGTTCATCACGAAGTTCTACTAACTTGGTGATGGTGACTAGAGAATTCTGTCAATCACTATTTTATCTGGAAGATTAACTCCCACTTGATTCAAGCGATTGTAGTACCCAGACAATCTGAGCACATGCTCACTAGTTGAGCGATTCTCCTCCATCTTTTAGCTATAGAACTTGTTGGAGACTTCATATCTCTCAACTCGGGTATTTGCTTGAAATATTAACTTAAACTCCTGGAACATCTCATATGGTCCATGACGTTCAAAACGTCTTTGAAGTCCCGATTCTAAGCCGTTAAGCATGGTGCACTAAACTACTAAGTAGTCATCATATTGAGCTAGCCAAATGTTCATAACGTCTGCATCTGCTCCTGCAATAGGTCTGTCACCTAGCGGTGCATCAAGGACATAATTTTTCTGTGCAGCAATGAGGATAATCCTCAGATCACGGATCCAATCCACATCTTTGCTACTAACATCTTTCAACATAATTTTTTTCTCTAGGAACATATCAAAAATAAACACAGGGAAGCAACAACGCGAGCTATTGATCTATAACATAATTTGCAAAATACTATCAGGACTAAGTTCATGATAAATTTAAGTTCAATTAATCATATTACTTAAGAACTCCCACTTAGATAGACATCCCTCTAATCATCTAAGTGATTACGTGATCCAAAGCAACTAAACCATGTCCGATTAACACGTGAGATGGAGTAGTTTCAATGGTGAACATCACTATGTTGATCATATCTACTATATGATTCACGCTCGACCTTTCGGTCTCTGTGTTCCGAGGCCATATCTGTATATGCTAGGCTTGTCAAGTTTAACCTGAGTATTCCGCGTGTGCAACTATTTTGCACCCGTTGTATTTGAACGTAGAGCCTATCACACCCGATTAACACGTGGTGTCTCAGCACGAAGAACTTTTGCAACGGTGCATACTCAGGGAGAACACTTTTATCTTGAAATTTTAGTGAGAGATCATCTTATAATGCTACCGTCAATCAAAGCAAGATAAGATGCATAAAGGATTAACATCACATGCAATCAATATAAGTGATATGATATGGCCATCATCATCTTGTGCTTGTGATCTCCATCTCCGAAGCACCGTGCTCGTGATCTCCATCTCCGAAGCACCGTCATGATCACCATCGTCACCGGCTCGACACCTTGATCTCCATCGTAGTATCGTTGTCGTCTCGCCAAATAATTGCTTTTACGACTATCGCTACCGCTTAGTGATAAAGTAAAACTATTACATGGTGATAGCATCTCATACAATAAAGCGACAACCATATGGCTCCTGCCAGTTGCCGATAACTCGGTTACAAAACATGATCATCTCATACAACAAATTATATCACATCATGTCTTGACCATATCACATCACAACATGCCCTGCAAAAACAAGTTAGACGTCCTCTACTTTGTTGTTGCAAGTTTTACGTGGCTGCTACAGGCTTAGCAAGAACCGTTCTTACCTACGCATCAAAACCACAATGATAGTTTGTCAAGTTGGTGCTGTTTTAACCTTCGCAAGGACCGGGCGTAGCCACACTCGGTTCAACTAAAGTGAGAGAGACAGACACCTGCCGGTCACCTTTAAGCAACGAGTGCTCGCAACGGTGAAACCAGTCTCGCGTAAGCGTACGCGTAATGTCGGTCCGGGCCGCTTCATCTCACAATACCGCTGAACCAAAGTATGACATGCTGGTAAGCAGTATGACTTATATCACCCACAACTCACTTGTGTTCTACTCGTGCATAGCATCAACGCATAAAACCAGCCTCGGATGCCACTGTTGGGTAACGTAGTAATTTCAAAAAATTTCCTACGCACACGCAAGATCATGGTGATGCATAGCAACGAGAGGGGAGAGTGTTGTCCACGTACCCTCGTAGACCGACAGCGGAAGCGTTATCACAACGCGGTTGATGTAGTCGTACGTCTTCACGATCCGACCGATCAAGTACCGAAAGCACGACACCTCCGAAGTTCTACACACGTTCAACTCGATGACGTCCCTCGAACTCCGATCCAGCCGAGTGTTGAGGGAGAGTTTCGTCAGCACGACGGCGTGGTGACGATGATGATGTTCCACCGACGCAGGGCTTCGCCTAAGCTCCACGACGGTATTATCGAGGTGTAATCTGGTGGAGGGGGGCACCGCACACGGCTAAAATATCGTATATCAAGTGTGTTCTCAGGTGCCCCCCTGCCCCCGTATATAAAGGAGCAAGGGGGAGGCCGGCTGCCCTAGGCACGCCAAGGAGAGAGGGGGAGTCCTCCTCCTAGTAGGAGTAGGACTCCCCTTTCCTAGTCCTACTAGGAAAAGAGGGGGGAAGGAAAGAGAGGGAGAGGGAAAGGGGGCTGCGCCCCCCTCTCCTAGTCCAACTAGGACTCCCCTTGGGAGGGGGCGCACCACCTCATGGCTGCTGCCCTCTCTCTCCCCTCAAGGCCCACCAAGGCCCAATACTTCCCCGGGGGGTTCCGGTAACCCTCCGGCACTCCGGTTTAATCCGAAACTTCTCCGAAACACTTCCGGTGTCCGAATATAGTCGTCCAATATATCAATCTTTATGTCTCGACCATTTTGAGACTCCTCGTCATGTCCGTGATCACATCCGGGACTCCGAACAACCTTCGGGACATCAAAACATATAAACTCATAATATAACTATCATCGTAACTTTAAGCGTGCGGACCCTTTGGGTTCGAGAACTATGTAGACATGACCGAGACACCTCTCTGGTCAATAACCAATAGCGGGACCTGGATGCCCATATTGGCTCCCACATATTCTACGAAGATCTTTATCGGTCAGACCGCATAACAACATACGTTGTTCCCTTTGTCATCGGTATGTTACTTGCCCGAGATTCGATCGTCGGTATCTCGATACCTAGTTCAATCTCGTTACCGGCAAGTCTCTTTACTCGTTCCGTAATACATCATCCCGCAACTAACTCATTATTCACAATGCTTGCAAGGCTTATAGTGATGTGCATTACCGAGTGGGCCCAGAGATACCTCTCCGACAATCGGAGTGACAAATCCTAATCTCGAAATACGCCAACCCAACAAGTACCTTTGGAGACACCTGTAGAGCACCTTTATAATCACCCAGTTACGTTGTGACGTTTGGTAGCACACAAAGTGTTCCTCCGGTAAACGGGAGTTGCATAATCTCATAGTCATAGGAACATGTATAAGTCATGAAGAAAGCAATAACAACATACTAAACGATCGGGTGCTAAGCTAACGAAATGGGTCAAGTCAATCACGTCATTCTCCTAATGAGGTGATCCCGTTAATCAAATGACAACTCCTGTCTATGGCTAGGAAACATAACCATCTTTGATTAACGAGCTAGTCAAGTAGAGGCATACTAGTGACACTCTGTTTGTCTATGTATTCACACATGTATTACGTTTCCGGTTAATACAATTCTAGCATGAATAATAAACATTTATCATGATATAAGGAAATATATAATACGTTATTATTGCCTCTAGGGCATATTTCCTTCAATTTTATCTTCTCTCGTGAAAATCATTGAGTTGCATAAAGTTTCCGAATTTGAAATATTTCCAAATGGAATTCAAATCTTTTCAAAACCCTTTTCATTTATTTAAATGGAAGAAGTCATATCATCTTCACTCTAGGGTTTTTGTGATGAAATGAATTTGAATTCATGGAGATCATAAATGCAAGGTGAAAGTTTGGGAAAGTCATTTCATTCCCTCTCATTCAACTTTCAAAAAAGTTTCAAATTTCACTCAATTTCACACAATCAGTCAAACAACAATCAAACAAACAAGCATAAATATTTATTTAATATAACATTCCAAAATTTAGAATTTTGGGATGTTACATGAGTGCCCTCAAGGATGAGCTTGGCTTTGACCGTTCAAAAAGTATAGGTGTCAAGGACTTGCTTGAGGAGTTGAAGGTGTTGGTGGAGGAAGATGATCATGTGATTGTTGACCTTGCTGTGAAGGTGTTCTTCCTGATACTCTGCCAGAATTTGCTTTGCCCCGGGCCTACAGTTCGTTTGGGTAGAGTTGCCGCAATGGTAGAGAACATGGATTATGCGGCTATGGCTCAGATGGACTTTTGCCAGCTTGTTGTTGATGGGTTGCATGCAGCTGTGGTGAGGTGGCAAACAGGAGGCAGCAAGCAGAATTATGCAAAGGGTTGTGCCATTGTCCCCCTGATTATGTATCTTGACTGCTTGAAGCTTCGCAAATTTTCAGTCATGCACACGTTGACGCCACGTGCGTCATACCTGACGACCAAGGACCTGATGAAGTTATACAATGAGGATGTGCTTGTGAAGGGAAAGATTTACTTGGAAACTTACAAATTTGGGAAGCTGCCGGTTAGTGCATCTGAGTTTTTAATATCATTTTTTAAAAGGTGCAGCCATTATAAATCTAAACTTTTCTAGTACTCACATGTGTACTTGTCTTTGCCTCTTGTCTTTTTTTTGCAGTGGAAGGTGTCAGGTGATATTGTGTACAACCGTCCTGTTGCAGTTGTATGCGGCAGCTCTGATGCGGGACCTAGCACTCATGCTAGGTTCTATGAGCCTATATGTAGCCAGCTTCCTGCCTGTGATGATGAGGTGCCGCGTACTCGTGGTTTCATGGCTCGACAGATGTTTGATAATAGAAGCTCTTCTAAGCAGACATTTGTTGGCGGAAAAAAACATGAGGAGATTGATGAGCTTCTTCTGAAGGTTTTGAAGTTGACTCAAGATTTGCCAACCTCTGGTGACAGGTTGAGGACAGTTGCTGGTTTTTTCCCTGTTGGCCATGGCCCATGAGATGAAGATATTGTTGCTGCTCACAATTTTGATTGTGGCGTGATTGAAAGCCTGAAGATTGCAGTGACGAATGTTCGGTCTTCCTATGCTCAATTGAGACATGCACAGGAGGAAAAATGCGGTCGGTATGAGAAGGATGCTGGGCATATTTTGGATGAAATGAACCGTCAAGACGCTGGGGTTGGCACTGATAATGTATGTTCTAGGTTTTTTGTTGCTTTGAACCTCTTTTGTGTATTATGTGGACTGCTCCTCACTATTTTTGTTTTTTGTGATAGGCTGGAGTGGAATCTTCTGGTGTCCATGGAACTAGGGACGATGGAATTGGTCAGGTACAAGTACTTCTGCCATGTCTGTTCTGCCATGTGTCCCTCTTCTTAAACTTGCATTTGTTGCTTTCCATTTTTATTGTATTTTTTGTACTTCACGGTTGTAAAGTGTGTACTGCTTGTGCATAGTTGAATTTTTTTCTTTTTTTGTCGTTACCATCTTATTTTCGTTTTTGGTTTGTTCTATGCTCGTAGACTGGTGTTGCTGCTTGTGATGTGCACAAAGAGTCCTACGATGGCTCTGGGAAGGACGAGGTATTGGCTGATGTATCGTCCCCTCCGGATGTTGTAGCTGATAAGGTATAGTTGTATTACTTGTTCGGTTAGTGTGTTGTAATCTAATTTTTTTGTTGTTGTTATAAACTTTATGTACGCTGTTATGCTCAGTCATATGCATTTTTCATTTACATATGTTAGCTGCAGTAGTTTTACATGTGTGAGCTTCAGTCTTTGACAGAAGTGAACTGCATTCCATTTCGCATGCATGGTCCATAATGTTTTACATAAGTAAGCTTCAGTGTTTAACATAACTGAACTGCAGCATTTGACAAAGTGAACTGCAGTTCTTTTTTTACGTATATGTGTGTTGAAGTTGTAGTTGTTTTGATACACGTTGGTTGCAGTTGTTTGTTGTGTTAATTATCCCCAAGCTCATTTTTGTGTTATTGTGTGTTTTTTAATCTTTCCACAGCCTGGAGAAGAAAACGTGGAAGTTCACGTTGATCTGAATCAGGGCGGTTGTGCTGTTGATGGTGGTGGCAGTGTTGGTGCTTCTGCATCGGTTGCCGTTGACTGTGCAGATCCTTCTGTAGCTCAAGAATCCCATGATGCTGTTTCCCCCAGCCGGCATGAAGATTCTGATTTTAGCATTGAAAGGCCGCTGGAGAATGTCGTCCCTGCTGTTAGTGTTGTTGCTTCCCGTGTTTGTGTGGCGGCCAACGATGTTCCTGAAGTATCGAGAGTGGAGCCTCATGTAGCTGAAGTATCTAAGGACGTTGCGGTTGACCAGACTGTTGTAAATCCAGAGAATGCTGATGTTGCTGCAGAAGGGCAGTCCAGTGATGTTGTGTTGGATTCGTCGCAACCTATCCAGGAAAATGTATTGGTCAGCTTTGAAGGACAACAGCATGAAGACTCCGACACTGAAGGCAAGAGTTTTGTTTCGAACAGTACAGTTGAAGTGTTTCTCATTTCATTTTGTTTAATTACTATGGTATCTGTATTAGATGTATAATGATAAGTGAAACTTGATCTTTTGTTTATGATTTTCAAAATAGCTAGCAGAATTTCCTTGGCTTAATATTTGAACTTCATTATTTGGATAAGTGAACTTCATCTTTTTATTACAAATGACAAACTTCCTGTTGTGACACCGTCGAGCATTGATCCAGCTCTTCTGAAAAGATACAATGAGTTGTACGCTTCTGTTACGAGGGTTCGGAAGGACAAGAAGAAGAAGTATGGTTTTTTAGAAATTGTTTTGTTCATATGTATTTTCTAATTTTGGTTTTTAGCCCTTTTTCTTTGTTATTTTTTTTTAGTATCTTATCTTTCAGTTTTTCATGAAAAATTCAGGGACATGATTTCTTTTAAAACTGAGATGGGTGATATTACCATTGGCGAACTTGGTCAATCCTTTTGGGATAAAGGGATGCTCACTACAAGACTTGTAGATCTTGGGGTTTCTTTGCTGGTAGATAAGTTTAAGGGATCTCCGACAATGGTTGTCCCGTACCATATTTGTGTAAGAATGCAGAAATTTTTGTTTTATTTTTTTGATTTTCTTTTCTGATTTCGTGCGATGACATGTTTTCTTGAGCACTATTCGATTTTTGGTTTTGTATTGGTAGACAAATATTTGGAATGGTGGTACTGTAGGCAGGAGTGTTAAAATGACGTTCTCTTCAAAAGCCGAGGAGCGTGTTGATAAAAAGGATATGGCGAGTAATGTTTTTATGTGTCGAATACTATATTTTGCGTGTTTGTTTTCATAGTGTTCTGTTTCTTCTTCTTATAATAATTTTATTTATTTATTCGTGCTTTGAACAGGTCCTTTTTGCAACTTTTGATCTGCCAGATATGAGGGATGGCGTTGGTCATTATTGTGTAGTTGCGTTGAATGTGAAAGAAAGGCGGTTTGAATTTCTTGACTCGCTCAATAAACCTGGCAGCCCTGATGTGATCAGGGTTTTTAGGAGGATGGTTAAAAATATCAAGCGTGCATGGAAAGAAGGAAGCTCAAGTTCTGATGAGCCACTAAATCCTCCTACACTTGATGGATTTGTGTTGAAACATTTCATTGTCCCAATGCAGCCAAATGGGTGTGTTCCGTACAGCCCCTCTTCTCCATACTGCTCAAGTTTTTTATTTCATTTTGTGAAACTGATGTTTTTATTCTTTTATTGCAGGCATGATTGTGGGTTCTATATGTTTCAATTCTTGCAGACTTGGGATGGTGTTCGAGTTGCTCAGTTTGGGGTGGCGCACATTGGCTACATCAGAAAGGCCATGCTCTATAGTTGGCTCACATCGAGAAAGTGTTCCCTTGATTTAACATCACTTTTAATTTTTGCAGATAAAGGTTGTTTTAGTGAACTTCTTTATCCTTCCATTATTTATTTTTTGTGTATTGCTTGCTTCCGGCTCTTACGGTTTTTTTTACTAGTTTGTTTAGTTAAGTTCGTGATTTAGAATTGATGTGTATATTTTTTTGTTGTCTTAGTGAGATGCATTTTATTTTTTGGGCAAGTGAGCTACATTGTTCTTTATAAGTGGGCTGCATTGTTGTATACATTTTTTTGTTCTGCATTGCTGTAGACAAGTGGACTGCATTGTTGTAGACAATTGTGCTGCATTCTATTCTTTAGTGAACTGCATTTTTTTATTTTAATGAGATGTATTACATGTTTTTAGGTTTTGTATTTTGTGCTGAGTGTTTCCATGTTTTTTCTACACGGTTTTAGGTTTTGATGGGGGGCTTCATGAAGGCTGTACGTCACTGTTCGAGTCCCAGGGTTCTGAGGTGGTTATGGAGGATTGTGTCATTGAAATCTCTCCAGATAATTCTGGTTCTTTGGCTGGAGATGGTTTGAACATAGTTGTGGCGTCTGGACCTGATGGTGGAAGTGTTTCTCGACTAGCTCTCCACGCGATGTATTTGATGTTGATGATGATGATTTTGTTACGCCGTGTCCTCGCGCCACTAGGGCTAGGAGTGCAGCAATTAATCGCCCTCCTGAGGATGACGTTGAAATATTTTCGAACAAGAGGGCAGGTGAGAGGGCTTTTAAGTTGAGATGCTCTATAGAGAAATTGAAGCCTCCGAGGTTCAATATATTGATGAGGCGAGGAAAATAAAGGATCTTGTTCTGAGCAAAGATTTTGTAACCGAATACCACGAGTAAGTTTTATGTGTGTGCGCTTAATCCTTTCTGTGTGTTTTGTTTTTAATTTTATTTTTATTGACCCCATATCTGTATGTTTTACTGCAGGAATGCGTTCTTTATGGTGAATAGTACTTTTGGTGATCTTGATACTTACACTGTTGACTATATATATAATATATTTGGGAAAGGAGCTTTAATGGATTCGTATCTCATGGATTTTGTCATCAAGTACTGGAAGCAAGACCCTGAAATGGGTTTAGTTTATCATTCTGGTGAACGTGTGCTACTTTCACCCTTATTTATCATGGTAAACGTGTGCTCTCATTTTTTTCTATTGTACTGGTTTTTTATGTCCATGCCTGAATGCATTGTTTATTCCTTTTTTCATTTCTTTTTTTTTGTTCTTTTTTCTTTGCAGTATGTTCTTCAGATGGAAACCTTTGTGACGAAAGATGATGAAGGAAACCCTGTGTTGCGAGTTGTGCATAGCACGTTTGTTTTACAAGATGCAGTTAACCAGTTCAAGGTTTTTGTGAGTGATGACATAAACCTGTTGGATGCAAAACTGGTAAGTTCATGGTTTCCTGTCATTTTTTTCTGGATTGTTGCATTTCTTTTTATAGTTATTTTTTGGGATAGTGGTCCTAGTGCTACGTGTCGAAATAACTTTTCATTTCATTTTTTGTTTTTTTGATGTGAACAGATTATGATGCCGCGCTCCAAGGATGGTCATTATTCCTTATACACGATGAACCAGCATCGCTAGACATTTCATATCCATGACACTAGGAAGTACACTGGCCATCCTGATGTCACGACAAAGTGGCGCAGGACTGATTACCACTCAGATTGCACTGAAGTGGTATGTCATTATTTCTTGCCAAGTGCAGAGCTTTTTTGTGTTTCTCCTACTGCATTTTTTTATAAACTGCACATGCAATGTTAGCACACATAGAATCACACTTGTTTATGTAGTGCACTGCAACATGTGCGTGACAGAACTGCATTTTTCTCAGGCCCCCCATAATCCTTGTAAAAAGGAGATAAAAGGAAATGATCTCATGTGCATTTAAAAGAGGGACTGTCTAAACGTTGAGAACAATTTTTGTATTTTTTGGTTCCTCCGAATAGTAATTTGATCTGTGGTGTGTGTTATTTTTACATTGTGCTTGCTTTTTTTTGCCAGATGAGGAGGATGACTCAGTTGCTGAAGGCGATTTATGGTGAAAAAGTGTATAAATCTAAGAAGCACCCTGACTGGGTTAAATTGGCAGAGAAGCCCTCTTACCCGGTCGTGCCAGCGCAGGGAGCAAAGGAGTGCGGAATCTATGTTCTGAGGGTGACGCAGTTGTATGACGGCCAACGTCTAGTTGAGAAAATTATCAAAACCGACGTAACACCTTCTCTGTTTTCTTCTTTTTCTTGTTACTTTTTTATTATTTTACCTTTTCACTTTTTGTTCTTTATGACAACCTTTTATTTAATCACTGTCTGCATTGCTTTTTTAATTTTTCTTTTTCAGCCTGCTGTTGAAGATTGGAAGGTGGAGTACATGTTCCAGCTGCTGTTCAATTCTTCGAACATGTTGTGTTATGAAGACATGCCGCTTGAGCTACGAGAACTGATTGCGGACCTCGGGCTTACTTCCCTGTCACAATCGCAGACGCAGTAACAATCTACTTGGTAAAAACCCTGTGTATGGACAAGAACTAGGGGTTCATGTTGTGTACTGTGTGGTGTCTAAGGTATATAATGTATGAAAAGACTTTTGTTTTCTGTTGTTGTGATTTTCGTCTGCTTTTTTGCAGCACTGTTTTATGGACGAATTTGTATCTGTATGTGTATTTTATATAAATAATTCATACAGTATATATATGTGTATATTTTTTATTTTTGTTGACTTACACGTTCTGTGTGAACTGGCATTTTGTCATGCTTATATGTATCTTATGTGTCCCATAAACTGCATTGCATGTGATGCCGAACTTCTTCGTCCAACAAAAAGCACTGCATTTGTCTACAAGTTTGTGTTGCACCTGTTTTTTTCTGCACTTTTTTGCCGCAGACCCTGCATTCATGTGTGTATCCTAGAACTGCGTTGCTTTATGATACTGCACTGCTTTTGCCTAACCAAGTGCACTGCTTTTGCCTAAAGATGCGTCCTTCAGTTGGTTATTTTTTTATTGTTTGTATTGTAAGGTATGGGGGGGTTGGGGGCCCCATTTTTTGGTTGTTTATAGATTTGTATTTGCTCTTTGTATTCCCTGTACTTACCGTACTGCGTGCGTTAGCGCGAGGCCGAGCAGGGG